>NC_084531.1:15687395-15987395 GCF_024500275.1 Phycodurus eques
AGCCAACGTTTTAGTCTGTCGGTCTGTCAAAGGTGGCCGTGTGAGCAGCGGGCCGGAAGCTGCAAGACAGACAGCCGAGGGGCAGCAGATTTCGGCAGGCTCGCTTTCTTCAACTTCTCCCTTCCCTTGCGATTTGCCCCTGTTTGAATTCCAATTTATCCCGAGCTGTGAAGGAGGAGGAAAAAAAGTGGCAGACTGGACAAGTTGTGTGTGAAACGTATGCCTTCTTTGAGATGGAAGGCTGTTTTTTCCACCCGCATGAATTCTTTTGAATCTGCTAAAATTGTGGCCTCCAGGAATTACTGCTAAGCAGCTGCTCTGTTTTCCAGCCAGTTGGACAATTTCACATATTTGTATGAGCTGGGAAATCAACTTGTTTGCACTTTTTTCTGAGAGTTAAGAGGGTGTCACAAGCCTATGTGGACTCTGATGACTGTGTGCTAGACTAAACCGGAGAGACAAACCTACACTCACTGAAGTCTGACCCAGCTGACTGTGCGCAAAAGGCAGAGAACACACTGAATCGATCACCATTCAAGTACACGTTACATAAAGGCAAACCTACTGTAACTCTCTCCCATCTGACTTGGTGAAAAGAAGACTACACTCAGTATTGGTCGCCACTCAATCTTACAGCATGTAGACACAAGCCTACAGTCACTGGAGTCTGTCCCAGCTGATTGTGGCCATAAGACAGACCACACCCTGGAATGGTCACCACTCAACTGCAGGACACACAGAGAAAAACCTACAGCCACTGGTGTGTTACCCAGCTAGTTAGCAGAGTCTGTCCCAGCTGATTGTAGGAGACAGGCAGAATACACCCTGGATTGGTCATCAGTCAGTCCTACGGCACATAGATGTCTGTGAAGATTGTCCTTCATCGAGTTCATTTCATTCTCAGGGCATTGAATCGATGCCTAATGGACTATTCTGGTTGTCCTACAAGACATTTCGCCTATCATCCGAGGCAAATTCATCAGTTCATGCAACAAGGTTTAGTTAGGAAAGCACAACAATTTATGCTCCAAGTTGGAGGCCCGCCCAAAACATCGAATGGTATCATTGTTCTGGAATGCAAAACGACAGTCGTTAAGAGGCCTTGCAGAGAGGTCGCTGTCCGTCAACATGAGTCGTTAGGTGGAAACGCCCTCATTAATATTCCATTCAGTTGTAAAAAGGGGTTTTAGAGCTCTGTTATTGTCAGAGAAGGCCTTGTTTTTGTTTATTTGTTGGAGGCAGATTTATTGAGTTTCTTTGGAATGGATGAAAAAACTGCATCGTATGTGGGAGGTGCAGTATGTCAAGGGTGTCAAACTCATTTTGCTGCGGGCCACATCGTAGTTATGGTTTCCCTCGGGGGCCGTCATGACTGGCAACACATACAGTAAATGTTCAATTAATATACACACAGATGAATAACTATATTTGAAATCCGAAGGCAGTAAAATGTTAGTTTAACTATTATTCAGTTTATTTTGAAAATGGGGATTGGTAACAAAAATGTTTGCAATATACTGTATCAATGTTATTAAAAGTGAAGATGATTTGCAAAGTCATTTTAGCAAGAAACATGAAGTCGACGCACTTGATTTGCTTTCGCGGGCCACATAAATTGACGTGGCGTGCCGGATGTGGCCCCTGGGTTTTGAGTTTTCTTTTTTTTTTTTTTTTTTTTTTAAATCAGTTTTTTTGAAAGGGGACAATGCAATTTCATAAAACACATGAAATACACATGGTTAAAAAAGCCAGAATTCGCCAGAAGGCTAGTTTTCATCTGTAGTCCCCTGGCCATGATGTAAAAAAGCAGTAAAATACATCTACAAGACAATATAATACAGGATACATAATCAAAGACTTACTATACTATTAAGAGAGAATAAAACCACAAATCATTTGATCATAACAAAAAAAAAAAAAACATCATAACATACTTGTCTTTTAGTGTTGGCAGCTATAGGTGTTAACTAACCACATTTTCAGTTTTTTTGTGAAGGCCTTGTATGTTGTAAGCAGTTTAACCGCCTCAGGTACTGAGTTCCACTCACCAGCGCTCCTCACTGACCAGACTGACTTACTGAAAGTGCTCCTGCGCAGAGGAATGAGACAGTCACCTCTGACCGAGCCTCGAGTGACACGCTCAGAGCTGTTTCTTTGGCTGATGAGCTCAGCCAGAGGAGCTGGGGCCAAATCATGCAGTACTTTATAAATCAAATTTAAATCTGCAAATATGTGAAGACTGTCCCAGTTTAAAAGACTGTATTTTTTTAAATTTGCACAGTGATGATAGTGCCTTGGTTTTTTATCCATCACTTTAATTACTTGTTTGTACAAAACTTCCAATGTTTTTTTTGCATTCTGACCAGCCTGGGACCAACTGGTTATGCAATAGTTAAAGTGACTAAGAATAATTGAATATAAGTAAATTTTTGCGGCTTCAGTTGACATTTCATTTCGAATTGCACGAAAATTTGCGAGGTTTAATTTGATATTTTTACACAATTTGTCAATATGGGCTTTAAAGGAAAGCTGTGAATCTATTATTAACCCAAGATATTTGTATTGGCTGACAATTTGCATTTTTTCTCCATTAACAAGTATGTCGGGGTCAGGTGATACTCTATTTGTTTTAGTGAAATACATGCCTACAGTTTTAGAAACGTTTAGCTGTAGACAGCACTCCTGCAACCAAGTTGTGACACAGGACATTGTATTAGTGAGTTTAGCAGCAACAGTATCTTTGGAGCGACCATGAAAAAAGAAAACTGTGTCATCTGCATACATTACGCACTCTGCTTCAGAACAAACAGTGGGCAAATCGTTGATATAAAGACTAAATAAAAGGGGGCCTAATATTGTTCCCTGAGGGACTCCAAAGGTTAGCCTAAGAGACTCTGATCTGCAGTTGTTAACTGATACAGATTGTGTTTGGTCATGCAGATATGATTCAATCCAGCTCACAGCTTTGCAAGAGAAGTTAAATTTTGAGAGCTTGGTAAGAAGAACAGTGAACAGTGAACAGTATCGAAAGCTTTCCTGAGGTCCAAGAACACCGCCCCTACAACTCCACCCTTGTCGAGAGAAGATTTTATTTTCTCAATGAAGAGGCATGTAGCCATTTCAGTGGAATGCTTGGATCTGAAACCAAACTGCATGGCGTGGAGAGAGGGGGAGCTGCTGTTTAAATAATGGACAATCTGCTCTGACACCCATTTTTCTGCAACTTTGGAAATGGCCGGAAGAATGCTTATAGGTCGGTAGTTATTCAGACAAGTTGAGTCACCGGATTTAAAGACAGGGGTAACAATAGCAGATTTCCAGGCCTTTGGAAAGTGACCAGATGAAATTGAAAGATTAATTATTGAGGCAATAGGAGTTGCAAGAGTTGAACCTAGATCTTTGAGCATGGTCGTGTCCATTCCAAAAACATCCTTTGCCTTAGATGGTTTGAGTGAATGAATTAAATCGATAACTTCTCAGTAATATTTGTAATAGTAAAGAACTGCGTTGCAGACAATGCAGGGTATTCCTTCCTTTGTTTTACTCCAAACTTAGAAGAGATTTCTGACACCGATTCAATGAAGTAGTTGTTTACAGCATCAGCCATCATTTGAGGTTCCGTCAGGATGTTTCCATTTAATTTAATTTGCATTAGTTTTGTTTTGTTATTTTGTGAATCACCCAATAGTTTTTTAATATAATTCCAGGTTATTTTTGAATTTCCCTTCGCACTATTCAAAGCAGTAATGAAAAGGTCAGCTTTAGATTTTCTTATTTCTTTCACTACCCTATTTCTCAGTGAAATAAAGTGGTGTCTATTGTATCCTGGTTTGACCGACAACTTCAAGGAATGATCGCGTTCTTTCATCAGTTTCAGAATAAATGTGTTTAACCAAGGAAGGCCATTCTTTCTAGCTTTTAGTTTAATTATCCGTGTAAATTGTATAATAATTTCTTGTATTTTGTTGGTAAATTTAGAACAATCCTCATCTAAATTTTTACCAGCAAGTAATACATCCCAGTTTACTTCTTGGATAGAATCTTGGAAATTTTGTTGTTCATGTTTTGGTATCCTATTGGATTCAGTGGTGGCCAAGGGTTTGAAGCGCTTTTTATTTAATTTTCTTGTGACCATTAAAAGATTGTGATCAGACAATCCTGTGAGCATATTGTATGGCTTCAAGATCCTTTCTGGCCTATTAGTAAAAGCTAGATCAATCTGAGTTCGGGTGGAGTTTGTAATTCTCGTAGGGCCATTAATTACCTCAGTCATATCCATATCATCAATAACCCTTTTCAATTTTTTCCTAACTTTGTTAACTTCCCAATTAACATTTAGGTCACCCATTATTAGCACCTCTTTTGCAAGATTGAGTTGTTTCAGTAAAATTTCCAGCGTTTCATAAAAAGCGGCATTTGATGAGGGAGGCCCATAAATAACTACAAGAATAAAAGACATTTGCTGTGACAAAGAAAGAGTTAGTCCAAGAAATTATAATCCATTCTCATCTGTAACATGTATTTCATTACAATTATAAGTGTCCTTGGCATAAATCATAACACCTCCTCCCTTAGAACCCTGTCTGTCGTTTCTAAACATTTTATAACCAGGTACAGATAGTATTGCTGAGGGCGAAGATTCATGGAACCATGTCTCAGATAGGCAGAGGAAGTCAATATTTTAGTCAGTGAGAAGGTGATTGACCTGATCACTTTTTGTTAAAATGCTTCGTATATTTAAGTGTGCACAAATAATGCCTTTTGGTTTACGTGTTGAGTCCCATATTAATTTAGAGTTATTAACGGTTAGGAACACTCTGCATTTCCGGTGCTTTAGTGTTGCGGGGTTTGGAAGCCCCCTGTTTCTTTTATTGGGAATGTTTGGATATAGCTTTACGCTGCCAGCTTCCGCATCAGCCGGCAGAGGTGGAGGCCCAGCCGGCAGTGGTGGAGGCCCAGCCGGCAGTGGTGGAGGCCCAGCCGGCAGTGGTAGAAGCCCAGCTAGCAGAGGCGGAGGCCCAGCCAGCAGAGTCAGAGGCCCAACCAGCAGAGGCAGAAGCCCAACCAGCAGAGGCAGAAGCCCAGCTAGCAGTGGTGGAGGCCCAGCTAGCAGTGGTGGAGGCCAGGCTAGCAGTGGTGGAGGCCCGGCCAGCAGAGGCAGAGGCCCAACTAGCAGAGGCGGAAGCCCAACCAGCAGAGGCAGAAGCCCAGCTAGCAGTGGTGGAGGCCCAGCTAGCAGTGGTGGAGGCCCGGCTAGCAGTGGTGGAGGCCCGGCCAGCAGTGGTGGAGGCCCAGATAGCAGTGATGGAGGCCCAACTAGCAGTGGTGTTGGCCCAGGTGGCAGTGGTAGAGGCTCAGCTAGCAGAGGTGGAGGCCCATCTAGCAGTGGTGGAGGCCCAGCTAGCAGTGGTGGAGGCCCAGCTAGCAGTGGTGGAGGCCCAGCCGGCAATGGTGGAGGCCCAGCTTGCAGTGGTGGAGGCCCAACTAGCAGTGGTGTTGGCCCAACTAGCAGTGGTGTTTGCCCAACTAGCAGTGGTGTTGGCCCAGGTGGCAGTGGTAGAGGCCCAGCAAGCAGAGGTGGAGGCCCAGCCGGTAGAGGTGGAGGCCTAGCTAGCAATGATGTTAGCTGATCTAGCATTGGTGTTAGCCCGGCTGCTCGAGGTAAAGGCCCAGTTGGCAGTGATGTTGGCCCAGGTAGCAGAGGTGGAGGCCCAGCTAGCAGTGGCCCAGGGTTTAGTTCAACATCACCAGCCAAAAGAAGTATCAGCAAGAGATTAAAAACACCCAGGAGTGGTTTGCCTGTGACGGCCTGTTCCTGCTCACCTGGGGGTGGCCTAGCATGGCCATAGTCCAGTACCATTGTGAATAGCATGTGCTAACTCCATCTGGCTGGATACAAGGTTAGAGTGCCCCTTTTTCTTGGACATGTTGAACTTAGCAGAAGATAGAGGGTTATCCAAACAGCAAAGGAATACGTTGATAGCATAATCCATGGTCCTACTCGATCTTTGGATGACTTTTTAAGCAAACGCACAGGACCTGCCAAACTGTGTGGCTGCACCCCGGCAGCCATCTTATTTTTTTGTCAACCGTTTGACACCTGTGCAGTAGGTAGCGTCGTAAGCCACCTCCTCTGTTGAGAGATGGTCTTTCCACCTTCACGTAAATGGCTTCTCTCTCTCTCTCTCTCTCTCTCTCTCTCTCTCCCTCTTTCAAACCACCTGTCTTCTCTGTCCAAAATATGCAAATTTTTGTCCTCAAAAGACTGCTGTTTCTCTAGGAGGTGCTGAGGAGTTAGCCCGTCTATGTTGTGCCATGAGTCTGCTCAGTGGTTTCTTGGTTTCCTCATTGTACTGTATGTATCTGTGTATTCCTCACTGCACTTGACCACATACACCAGATTGCTTTTCAGGGTATGGCCTTTGTCTTAGGGGGTTACCAGGTTTGAAGTGTACCGTAATGTTGTGTTGGTTAAAAATCCTTCTGAGTTTCTCAGACAGACCTGATACATATGGAATGACAATATGGTTAGACATGCTACACAGAGACAGTCACTGAGCAGGAATCGATCCCTCACTGAACTGACTGCATGAAAGTCATCCCTGTGAAACCCCAGCATGACCACTGACCTGGTCCAAAGAATTTAATGATTTCTTGACAACTCGTGTTGTATTTCCCACGCATCCACAGGTCGAGCCGCTCTGCACGGGAAGGCCTCCCTGCAGATCGAGCCGGTGCGCTCGGAAGACCAGGGCTGGTACGAGTGCAGGGTCCTGATGCTGGAGCAACAGTACGACACCTTCCACAACGGCAGCTGGGTGCACCTAACGGTCAACGGTCAGTATCATGGCCAATCTCTACTGAGGCTGGTTGACTGTTTATGTTAACTGCAAAATGTCTTGCTATTAACATAACATGAGCACTAACTTATTTTTACATTTACCGTATGTAATAGTTCATGTTAAAAATATATACATAATCGCCAGGGGTAATGTGCAACTTTTATTACACTTTCCTCCTCGGCCATCATTAAAGTTAAGAGTTTGAAGGAGTGGCTTAAAATTATAATGTTACTATAACATTGGTTGTCTTATTTTTTTACACTAATGTTATTTTAGTGTTATTTTTTTTACACTAATGTGCTACTTACTTAGAATATTGCATATTTACCTGTAGTAGTAATAATAATTATAATGGCGGCACGTGGACAACTGGTTAGAACATCTGCCTCACACTTCTGAGGAGTTTGGGCTTCCGCCTGTGTGGAGTTTGCATGTTCTCCCTGTGCCTGCGTGGGTTTTCTCCGGGTACCCCGCCTCTCGCCAGAAGATAGCTGGGATAGACTCCATAACACCCGCGACCCTAGTGAGGATAAGCGGTGCAGAAAATGGATGGATGGAAGTTGTAAAGATAATAACAATAATGCCCATAATGATAATAATAGGTGGACAACTAGTTAGTACATCCGCCTCACAGTTCAGAGGTGGAGGGTTCCAATCCGGGCTTCGGCCTCCCTGTGTGGAGTTTGCATGTTCTCCCTGTGCCTGCGTGGGTTTTGTCCGGTTACTCGGGTTTCCTCCCACATTCAAAAAACATGCACGGTAGGCTATTTGAAGACTCTAAATTACCCGTAGGTGTGCATGTGAGTGGAAATTTGTCTATTTGTGCCCTGCCATTGGCTGGCGACCAGTTCAGGCTGTACCGCGCCTCTCGCCCTCAGTGAGCTGGGATAGGCTGCAGCTCACCTGTGACCCTAGTGAGGATAAGTGGTACAAAAGATGGATGGATGAATGAATAATAATAATCATAATCATAATAATTTTGAACAACTGTATGTACATATGTACATTATAAAATATTACAAAGGTATAATTTATTATAAAAATATATATTATCTCTCCAGATATCCTTTGTTCAGTTTAGTAATTAGTTGCCTGCAAATTTCATGTAAATAATCAGATTTCAGTTGGTTATATTGGAATCAAACACGGGTAAGGTCATTTTTATCATTTGCTGCATTTCTCAAAAATGGTGTAAATAGTCCTACTGAAGAAAATATGAAGTTAAAATCTGGCACTTTCTATTGTAAATCTACCTACATAAGTACTTTAAAATTCCACTATTGTTTTGATTGCACCAATGATGGATTGCTCATTTTTAAAAGCATCTGGTCTTTAAAAATGCGGTAAATGTCCCACTGATGTACGTTTTCACGAGAGTAGTTAGAGCGAGCCAACATTATTGATTTTGGTTTGATTAAGGCCATACTGAGACGTCGTCTGCGAGCTATCAAAGTGATGACTTGGTGGGAAAATAACATATCTGCACTTTTTGGATTTCCCCAGCAAGCCCCCAAGTGCATTAACAAATCAGATGATGCAGTGTGCTGTGTTTTTCGTGCAGAATGCATTTTAGCCAGCTTTCATATCAAGCTTTTTTGGGCTTGCAGATGTGTGTGATGCAACAAAAACTGGTTTGCCTTCAGTATGCAGCACTTTTAGTCAAGTAATAGAAAGTTGTTGATTTTCACACAATATTTCGCAGGTCACTTAACCTCCTCTTTGTCATTCACACATGTATTTCTGGTGTGTGAAAAGTGATTATGCATATGTTTTACAGTAGCTAGCAGACATCCCTATTTGAATAATGATGACAAGGTGCAGCATGTGGAATAGTGTACTGTAAAGGACCATTTATAAACTCCACGGCCCTACATAATCACATTGGAGTAAAACATGCTGTGTGTAATGGCTGATTCTTTTTTTTTTTCGATAGTGCCGACATCATCAGCATTTATGTTGCCACTGCATGAGACCCTCTGTCCGCATGAGAGTGAATAGGTCAGACTGTGGCGCCTAGCGTCACCTGTGCGCTTTTATGAATGTCTTGTTGTGCCGGCATACTGCACCTCTGTCGTTTTGCCCCATCAGTATTCACGCTCAACTTCCTGCTGCAGAGCGCTTCACTCCTGTCAGGCCTTTCATCAGCAACTAATAATATCCCAAATAACATCTACATTCAGACCTTTAGTCTTGTGGATGCTGAGAATCAAGCATTAACACAAATGATAAATCAAGTAATTTCCCCCCCTACTTTGTGTGACTGCTGAGAATCAAGCACACTAATGCAGAATTGCAACACAGTAAAACCTTGCAAGGTCGAAAGCAGTCCCTTGTGGAATGCTGGTCGACCCCTATTTTGGTTAGATATTGAAGAAAAAAATAAGTTCAAATTGCAATTTCTCCTACAGAAAATACTGGAAATTCAATTGCAGGCCGGTCAGGCAGTATGGTGGCTAGCACACTTGGGTTCAAATTCTGGCTCTGGTGCCGCTCCTCAAATGTGTACGCAAGTCAGAACATGCCATAGTCTTTCTGACCTATGCTAATGAAGTAGTAAAGTCATTATTCCAGTAAAGTGTTTTATGAAAAACACGCCCATAAAGATACAAAAAAATGAATGAAAAACAGCAAATACAGCATTAATTGAATGTGTGTGCCGTGTGTGACCATGTATTTTTACACCGGTACGCAAACTAGTTCATTGGACGGTGTTTGTATTGAATTAATTCAATTAATTCTTATTCAACTTGCTGACATCAAGTTTATGCAACTTTAGAGGCATAGTTTCCCATGAGAATAGAATGTGAGAGCATAAACTGCTTTAATGAGGACTCTTTTAGTTGCAGTCAGTTCCCGACATTTCATCATTTTGAACAGGAATTACTCATTTCAAACTGAATTCACTGTTGTTATTCCCAAATTTCTTTTTTTCTGCAAAAACTGAGAAGTAAATGGTGATTTCTTCACAGTATTCTAATTTTTTGAATTCCTGATTTCGTGGGTTTTATGAGCTGGAAGACCAAATCATGTAAAAAATAAACAAATACTTGAAATTGTTTCAATTGTGGGCCCTGAATCTACAATTTATGAAAGTTTAACTTTTTGAATGGAATTATGGAAATAAATACTTTTCCATTATATAATTTTTTTAGGGAAAGTGTGTGTGTGTGTATATTTTCTACATTAATGTACACACAGCACCCCATATTGACAGAAAAAAACGGAATTTTTGCAGATTTATTAAAAAAGATAAACTGAAATATCACACAACCGTAGTTATTCAGACCCTTTGATCAGTATTTAGTAGAAGCACCCTTTTGAGCTAATACAGCCATGAGACTTTTTGGGAATGATGGTGAATGTTGGTGGGCAGCCATTTTCAGGTCTTTCCAGAGATGCTCAATTGGGTTTAAGTCAGGGCTTTGGCTGGTCCATTCAAAAACAGTCACGGAGTTGTTCTGAAGCCACTCCTTCGGTATTTTAGCTGTGTGCTTTTTGAAGGTGACCCTTTGGACCAGTCTAAGGTTCTAAGCACTCTGGAGAAGGTTTTTGTCCGGGATATCCCTGTACTTGGCCGCATTCATCTTTTCTTCGATTGGAACCAGTCTCCCTGTCCCTGCAGCTGAAAAACACCCCCACAGCATGATGCTGCCACCACCATGCTTCATTGTTGGGACTGTATTGGACAGGTGATGAGCAGTGCCTGGTTTCCTCCCTACATGCCACTTAGAATTAAGGCCAACAATTTCTATCTTGGTCTCATCAGACCAGAGAATCTTATTTCTCACCATCTTGGAGTCCTTAAGGTGTTTTTTTTTTTTTTAGCAAATTCCAATGCGGGCTTTCATGTGTCTTGCACTGAGGAGAGGCTTCCGTCGGGCCACTCTGCCATAAAGCCCCGACTGGTGGAGGGCTCCAGTGATGGTTGACTTTCTAGAACTTTTTCTCATCTTCCGACTGCATCTCTGGAGCTCAGCCACAGTGATCTTTGGGTTCTTCTATACCTCTCTCACCAAGGCTCTTGTCCCCCGATTGCTCAGTTTGGCCGGACGGCCAGCTCTAGGAAGGGTTGTGGTCGTCCAAATGTCTTCCATTTAAGGATTATGGAGGCCACTGTGCTCTTAGGAACCTTAAGTGCAGCATATTTTTTTTGTAACCTTGCCCAGATCTGTGCATTGCCACAATTCTGTCTCTCAGCTCTTCAGGCAGTTCCTTTGACCTCATGAATCTCATTTGCTCTGACATGCACTGTGAGCTGTAAGGTCTTATATAGACAGTGGTGTGGCTTTCCTAATCATGTCCAATCAGTATAATCAAACACAGCTGGACTCCAATGAAGGTGTAGACCCATCTTAAGGATGATCAGAAGAAATGGACAGCACCTGAGTTAAATGAGTGTCACAGCAAAGGGTCTGAATACTTATGGCTGTGTGATATTTCAGTTTTTCTTTTTTAATAAATCAGCCAGAATTTCAACAATTACGTTTTTTTTCTGTCAATATGGGGTGCTTTGTGTACATTAATGAGAAAAAAATGAATTTAAATTATTTTAACAAATGGCTGCAATATAACAGAGTGAAAAATTTAAGAGCGTCTGAAAACTTTCCGTACACACTGTATGTATGTATGTGTGGATATATATATATATATATATATATATATATATATATATTTATATATCCATCCATCCATTTTCTGAGCCGCTTCTCCTCACTAGGGTCGCGGGCGTGCTGGAGCCTATCCCAGCTATTATCGAGCAGAAGGCGGGCTACACCCTGAACTGGTTGCCAGCCAATCGCAGAGCACATACAAACAAACAACCATTTGCACTCACAGTCACACCTACGGGCAATTTAGAGTCTCCAATTAATGCATGTTTTGGACTATTTGTGCAATTAGAAATGCTATTGGACTATTTGTGCAATTGGACTATTTGTGCAATTAGAAATGCAATCAAAAAGGCAATAGGGCAGCAGCGATGTCGTGGCATTGCCTCAAAGCATTTAGAGTCCACCCGGTTTGTTCTGAAGACCTAGATGTTGGTGTTGGCTCAGAGACCACACATCAAACAAGCAATGGCTTGGAAGTGGTGTGAAGGAAGCAGGTGCCCTCTTTGTCCGCGTAGCCCTTTGCTGTTTCTCCTGTTTACACACACACACACACACACACACACACACACGCGCGCACACACACACGCGCGCACACACACATTCCTCTTTTGGAGTTCCTGTTCAGTGGCCCTCGCTTCCTGCCAAGCGGACGGCGTATTAGTGCCCACTCAGTGGCAGGTGTCAGATGGCGAGGCCTTGTGCCTGAAAAAAGACAGTGAGGCCAGTCTCCCTCCGGTCTGCCTCCCTCCTCCTCTTCCTCTTCTTCTTCCTCCTGTCTAGTCTGCCTTGTGCTCCCTTCGCTGTGCATTTCACGCATCACTCAGCTTCGCAGACATCAAGAAAACACTCAAAGTAAGAAAAAAAAAAAACAGACCCTGTGTCATGGGCATAGACTGCCATTTTGACCCGAATGGAGAAGATGCAAGCTTTTAGCATATCCGTATTAGGGATGGCCATTGGAATTAGTTTCTTTAATCGACCATGGGGAAAATTAATACATTGCTACCTTGACTGATGAGTCTAATTTGTTCTGTGACCTTGCTCATAACTCAAATCACTCATATCTCAAATCAACTTTCCTCATTGAAATGAATGGAAATGCCATCAATTTTTTTGGATGGAAGTCCAATACATTTACATTTAGGAACTGTTTCTTTTTAAACATTTATTTAGGTACAATTGTTGTTGTTAAATTGTCCATAGGTGTAAATGTTTGTTTGTTGATATGTGCCCTGCGATTGGCTGGCAACCAATCCAGGGATGTTTATCCGCATTGATATCTTCATGGAAACAGGAGAACAGAACTTGTGGATCAAGCCAATATTGCATTCATCCGTTTTCTAAAGGGTTTGTCATGGGTCACGGGTGAGCTGGACTTTTTATCAGCTGACTTTGAAGTGAGAGGCGGGGTACTCCCTGGACTGGTCGCCAGTCCATCACAGGGCACATATCAACAAACAAACATTTACACCTAGGGACAATTTAACAACAACAATTGTACCTAAATAAATGTATAAAAAGAAACGGTTCCTAAATGCAAATGTATTGAACTACCGTCCATTCATTTTCTGTACCGCTTATCCTCACTCGGGTGTGCTGGAGCCTATCCTAGCTATCTTTGGGCGAGAGGCGGGGTACACCCTGAACTGGTTGCCAGCCAATCGCAGGGCACATACAAACAAACAACAACTCACACTCCCATTTACACCTACGGGCAATTTAGAGTCTTCAATTAACCTACCATGCATGTTTTTGGGATGTGGGAGTAAACCGCAGTGCCCGGAGAAAACCCACGTAGGCATGGGGAGAACATGCAAACTCCACACAGGCGGGGCCGGGATTTGAACCCCGGTCCTCAGAACTGTGAGGCAGATGTGGTAACCAGTCGGTCACCGTGCCGCCTGTATTGAATTTAAAAAGTTAAATACAACTGAATTGTACTTAGCCAATTCACGTACCACTACAAGGAGCCCTAATAGTGGTTAACGTACCACACTTTGAGACATATATTAAAGTGGTTTATTCTTGGTCAACATACCAATAACTCTGTTTTTTTTCCCTTATTACAAACCAGCATGGCGTCCAAATGATTTTGAAGCGCTTTAGGAAGGTCAAATTTCTAAATACTGTTGCTTTATTTCACAATCGCATTACATCCATCTGCATTTTATATGCAATAATTCCGATTTGGTATCATGGGGATATGGAGCTACAGTCTATTTCAGCTGACTTAGGGCAAGGGCAGGCTATACCCTGAACTGATCACCATTCAGTCGTAGTGAATTGGTAGAATTCAGTTATGTGAACCACTACACTACCAATTGATCACCCTTGAAAATGACATTTAGGACATTCCCCTTGTCTCTCTGGTCCACTTCTCTGTAAAATATTTTATGTTCATTATGTGGGATGTCACCCCTCAAGAGTGAGCGAACCTTCAAAGAACACTGTGTTCGAGCATGGATGCGTGCCTCCAAAAGAGCAGACGAATCCGATTCTGACCTCTTTAATGTGTATAATTGATGACGGGCGGGCTGCTGCAAGTAGAATTACGTGGTGATGCATAGCTTACTTTTTTAGTGGAGCAACTCCAGTGTTTCGCCGTACCTGCAGTCCCAGGTTGACCGATGTTCCTGCTGTCATCGCCACGGTGTGTGCGCCGCTTGTTTGCTGTCACACCATGCTCCTTCCCCCCAAGAGGCAACTAAATTAGGGTTACAATTTAAAAGCAGCGCTTATATGTAGCGGGAGCACAGCATTCTATGTGGTTACATAGTAAATATGTTCGTCTACGTATCTCAACTCCAGCCTTCTCCTCTAGAGTTTGCATGTTCTCACTGTGCTTTGGTGGGTTTTCTCTGGGTACACTAGCTTCCTCCCACATTCCATAAACATGCATGTTGGGTTAATTGAAAACTCAAATTCAGAGATGTCAGACTCATTTCTGTCACAGGCCATGTGGTCGTTATGGTTTCCCACATATGGCCGTGATGATCGTGAACGTCATATACAGTACATCCTGTAAATGTGTAATCACCTCATTGTATTATTACATATACATTATTGCACCCTGCATTTGATTGTCAATATATTTTTATTGCAAATTTTATTTGAAAGCAGAAGTCATGGAAAAGATTGGCAACTAAATATTTAAAGAGGGAGTTCCAATTCATATTTGCTAAAACAATCATTATAACTTGACAGTAGTACATGATAAATATGATCTGAAAAAATATCTGTCTCTGTGTATTTAACATTTTTTCGAAAGTAGATCATTCACTATTTGTGCGTACGCATGCTCTGAGGAGGTTCTAAATTTATTTCCAGAGTATGAACAAATTCAAGTACGAACATTGACGAATCACTGATTTGTGTGTCCGCATGATTTAAGCACAAATGTGTGCATACCTACTGTTAGTGAATGAGGCTCAATCTTATCGTTTTTAAGTTTATTTTTGCGAGGAATAACAAGCAGCAGATAATAACAAGTGGCAGATTGTGAACAGTTCTTCAAAAAAGGCAAAGTGCTTGTCTAAGGTGTTTATTGTCATTCCCAGTTGAAATTTACTGTAAAACTAAACATGAAGCAAAAAAGATTACACATTGAGTATTTAACCAAACCACATGACTTACAAATCTGCTAGCTTAATGCTAAC
The DNA here is from genome assembly GCF_024500275.1 of Phycodurus eques. Taxonomy (NCBI): domain Eukaryota; kingdom Metazoa; phylum Chordata; class Actinopteri; order Syngnathiformes; family Syngnathidae; genus Phycodurus; species Phycodurus eques. The sequence continues at coordinate 15,702,504 of NC_084531.1, forward strand.
TTAAAATGCATAGCAGTATAGACAGGCTAACAAAACTAGCCTTGATGTAGTGGTATTTAAAACCCTTTAAGTAATGGATATTTGAACCCAAACATTGCAGCAACACGTACACAGGCAATGTAACTATACTCACAAACTCTACAAAAAATCGACTATTACTGCTGCTTACTGAGCTTAGAAGGGATTGTCTTCCTGTATTTATTATGTAAGTAATATACTGTCCCCTGGTTGACAAGGCACACACAAAAGTTTGGGGGTGGGTGCAAATTGATGGCATTTCCATTAATTTTAATGGGGAAAGATGAACGAATCAAATTCGTAAGTCAAGGCACGACAGTAGATAAATACTTTATTCATCCCTTGAGAGTAATTGAGTTGTCACGGTAGCAAAATTCACACACATACACTCATTCTAACAATATAAGAGCAACCAACAAAGTATAAACAAAAAGGAATTAAAATAAGTTTGAATAGGTTTTGCATATTTGTATGTGTTAATAAAAATAAAATGTGTCTAATTATGCTACAGTAATATTTGCAGTTTGTGCAAAGTGGGAACTATAATATTATCGACAGTGAAATACTGTATAATGGCACAATGATTAATTATAATGAACCCAATATATAGAGTGGATGGAACTGTTGCTATTAATCTGTATAAAACTACACATTGAAAGTCATAATTTGTCACTTTCTTCTCTGCAGTCCCAATCTCCAATAAAGATCAATAATATGCCTTGTAATTAAAGCCCAACTAATTGCTTGGCATAGCTGCTTAATCACTATGGTGTGAAAATGATGTAATGTATCTTAAAGTGTAAAACACAGCTGTTGACTTAATGTCACGTACGTGGTTAAGGCGAGGGCGAGTAACGCAAGGCAAGAACATGGTGGACCCAATTGCAGGGAAGCAGGGAGGCAAGGCAGGAGTGCGGGAGTCTCAAAATAATATTTAATCTTCAAAAAGGGAAAACTAAACAAAGTCCCACAACAGATACCAATCAAATCAAAGTAACAAAGAAACACTCGAATATCTAAAACTGGAAACAAACTATGACCTGTGAGTAAGACGTGGAATAGAAAGGGAGAATGACACCTGACAATAACATACCACAATGATAAAGACAACTGACGACTATGACATGGCAGAGACATGTGACAACGACAATGAACCGACAAGAACTGAAAGAAACCAGGGAACTAAATACAAACAGATAGACGAGACAACGAGGAACACCTGGACAAGACATGAGTGGCTGGAGAGAGCTGATTGGTTGACACAACGCAGACGAGAACAGGTGGACACAACAACTTAATGAGCACACGACAAACATTGAACACAGGAAAACATGGAACAAAACTAAACATAACCCAAACCAAAACACAGACCATGACAGTACCCCCCCTCTAAAGGAACGGATCCCAGACGTTCCCCAAACAACAACCAAAAAGTCACCAACCCAGGGTGGGCGGAAGGGGGCCTGGAGGAGGGTACAGAGTCCACCCCTCAGGTCAGTCTGGTGGCCATCCAGGCCACCCAGGGTGAGGTGCTTGGGTGAGCGGTTCAGGAGGTCGTCCAGGACGCCAAGCACCAGGGTCTTTACAGGGCCATTCAGGTGGACGGCCACGGTGCCGAAGCCAATGGTAATGCAGGGGCCAGGCAATAGGGTTGGGTGGCGGCCGCTGGACGAATGCCGCCAGAGCGAGGACGGGTGACGGCCGCTGGGCGAGCGCCGCCGGAGCGAGGACGGGTGGCGGCCGCTGGACGAGAGCCGCCGGAGCGAGGACGGGTGGCGGCAGCTGGACGAGCGCCGCCGGAGCGAGGACGGGTGGCGGCCGCTGGACGAGCGCCGCCGGAGCGAGGACGGGTGGCGGCCGCTGGACGAGCGCCGCCGGAGCGAGGACGGGTGGCGGCCGCTGGACGAGCGCCGCCGGAGCGAGGACGGGTGGCGGCCGCTGGACGAGCGCCGCCGGAGCGAGGACGGGTGACGGCCGCTGGGCGAGCGCCGCCGGAGCGAGGACGGGTGGCGGCCGCTGGACGAGCGCCGCCGTAGCGGGGTCGGGTGGCGGCCGCTGAACGAGCGCCGCCGGAGCGGGGTCGGGTGGCGGCCGCTGGACGAGCGCCGCCGGAGCGGGGTCGGGTGGCGGCCGCTGGACGAGAGCCGCCGGAGCGGGGTCGGGTGGCGGCCGCTGGACGAGAGCCGCCGGAGCGGGGTCGGGTGGCGGCCGCTGGACGAGAGCCGCCGGAGCGGGGTCGGGTGGCGGCCGCTGGACGAGAGCCGCCGGAGCGAGGACGGGTGGCGGCCGCTGGACGAGAGCCGCCGGAGCGAGGACGGGTGGCGGCCGCTGGACGAGAGCCGCCGGAGCGGGGTCGGGTGGCGGCCGCTGGACGAGAGCCGCCGGAGCGGGGTTGGGTGGCGGCCGCTGGACGAGCGCCGCCGGAGCGGGGACGGGTGGCGGCCGCTGGACGAGCGCCGCCGGAGCGGGGACGGGTGGCGGCCGCTGGACGAGCGCCGCCGGAGCAAGGACGGGTGGCGGCCGCTGGACGAGCGCCGCCGGAGCGGGAACCTGGCGCAGCTGCCGAGGAGCAGGAGCGGGAGCCTGGCGCAGCTGCCGAGGAGCAGGAGCGGGAGCCTGGCGCAGCTGCCGAGGAGCAGGAACGGGAGCCTGCCGCAGCTGCCGAGGAGCAGGAACGGGAGCCTGCCGCAGCTGCCGAGGAGCAGGAACGGGAGCCTGCCGCAGCTGCCGAGGAGCAGGAACGGGAGCCTGCCGCAGCTGCCGAGGAGCAGGAACGGGGCCTGCAGTCGCTTCCTCAGCCTGCCGCCATTGAGGTGTGGGAGTAGAGGGTACGGGAGTGGAAGAGTGCACAAGGTCTCGGGAAGGTGAACTAGGAAAAATGGCTGGTACAGAACATGGTGGCTTGGGGGCAGGTTTGACTGGACGTGACTTAAGTGGAGCCGTGGAACAACGTGTGGGAACAGGTGAAAAATTAAGTGACTTGTGAACAGGGAAAAAACGAGGGGGCAAAATTTGACCTTTACTTGGGCGCCTCCGTTGGCCACCACGCGGCGGTCCCGGGTAGATGGCCAAACGGGTGCCCAAGAAAAGGTCCGAGGGAAAGGTTTTGGACTCACTGGGGTTGGAAATGGGGAGACGTGACAAAAACTGACGAGGACGGGATAAACTAGGGAAGGAACCAGAAAAATCTAAGTCTGTGTCAGAGTCAGAATCAGACAGAAGGTTAACTAAATCGGGGCCATCTTCACAATCAGAAAAATCAGAATCTAAAGAAACATGTGGATGTAAAATAGTAGGGCATGGTGAATAACTAGGACAAGTGGGGGGACCCGATGAAAAGGACAGAAAAGACTGAACGATTGGGCTTACTGGAGGAGGGTAGGTATGGATGGCAGGCTGAGGACGGTGGGAGGCAGTTTGGTGGTGTCCAGGGTGACGCCATCTTCTTCCCGCTGGGTCCTGTTCTGGTCGGTTCATTCTGTCACGTACGTGGTTAAGGCGAGGGCGAGTAACGCAAGGCAAGAACATGGTGGACCCAATTGCAGGGAAGCAGGGAGGCAAGGCAGGAGTGCGGGAGTCTCAAAATAATATTTAATCTTCAAAAAGGGAAAACTAAACAAAGTCCCACAACAGATACCAATCAAATCAAAGTAACAAAGAAACACTCGAATATCTAAAACTGGAAACAAACTATGACCTGTGAGTAAGACGTGGAATAGAAAGGGAGAATGACACCTGACAATAACATACCACAATGATAAAGACAACTGACGACTATGACATGGCAGAGACATGTGACAACGACAATGAACCGACAAGAACTGAAAGAAACCAGGGAACTAAATACAAACAGATAGACGAGACAACGAGGAACACCTGGACAAGACATGAGTGGCTGGAGAGAGCTGATTGGTTGACACAACGCAGACGAGAACAGGTGGACACAACAACTTAATGAGCACACGACAAACATTGAACACAGGAAAACATGGAACAAAACTAAACATAACCCAAACCAAAACACAGACCATGACACTTAAACCCGTCCAACTAGCGCCTACCTTGTACTTGTGTATCCGAAGAGTGTTTATTAGGCAGCAAACTGGAGAGACAGACAGCGTTGTAAGTGGACCATTAGTTTGCATGACGCCATGTGGCCCACTTGTACTCTCTCTTCAAAATGAGCACACTGCCATTATTTATCATCACTCCATTGAAATACTCAAAGTGGGGAGCAAAAAAAGAAGGAAGGTTTATCGGCCCGGGGTCGCTTGTGAAGAGCTTCATCTCTGTAGCTGCGGGTGAAGCTTAGGAGCATCAGAGGGTAATGTGAGGACATCACCAAGAGGCTCCTTTTGGATTTTAAAGAAGTGTGGCATTTAGGGGAGCCCCTTTTCTTCATCGGTCATCAAAGCAGTTACTCCACAAATTTAGCTTGTAGCAAGAAGCCACTTCCGGAATTTCAACACATTAATAGGGATCCTTGGCTTGCTTCAAACAGAAGAAGAGAAGAAGAAGAATCTTTATTTGTCATGAACACATCCATCCATTTTCTGTACCGCTTTAGTTTTTTTTTCAACTCCCACCTCCGGCAGAACTCCAGGGGAGGCGGGGGACATTGAGTCAGAGTGGACCACATTCCCCGCCTCCATTGTTGAGGCAGCCGATCGGAGATGTGGCTGTAAGGTGGTTGGTGCCTGTTGTGGCGGCAACCCTGGAAAATGTTGATTGACACCAGCAGTAAGGGATGTCGTCAAGCTGAAGGAGTCCTATCGGGCCTTTTTGGTCTGTGCGACTCCGGAGGCAGCATATGCGTACCGGCTGGCCAAGCGGCTTTGGTGGTTGCTGAGGCAAAAAGCTGGGGGCGGAGTTTAGTGAGGCCATGGAAAACGACTTCCTGACAGCTTCGAGGAAATTCCTGGTCCACCATCTGATGTTTCAGGAGGGGGTAGCAGTGTCGGTAACCCCCTACCCACCATTGAGGACTTGCACGCTGCCAGAACTAAGACAAGGGCGTGCAAAATCCTCTCGGACCGTCTGCACCCCGGTCACCAGCTCTTCCAGCTCCTTCCCTCAGGTAGGCGCTACCGATCAACGCTAACTAGAACTAGTAGACATTCCAACAGCTTCTTCCCTCTTGCGATCAACTTCTTAAACACCTAACCTATAATTCCATTACAACAAGCTGGCAATTTTTTGACTTGAGTTCGTTGTCACATTTCTGTGGGGCCAATTATTTATTACTTGTGCACTCACTGTAGTTGTCTCGCCATGCTGCACTATTTGCATATACTGGCCACTCATGCCAGAGTAGCATCTGCTCCATTTGCACACTGATTGAGGAGTATCTGTAACATTTGCACAACCGACATTGTCCCAGATGATCGCACTACTTGTCACTTTAAACCACATACACTCCTTGAAGTCTCAGCGCCCTTTGCACAATGGTCATTGCACCGGACTATTGCAATATTAGTCGTTCGAACTGCTCTAAGTGCTAGAGGACTCTGCATCTTTTTGCACAATTGTTTTTTGTCAATGTCTTTATGTCCCCAAAGTGTTCTGTAAATTGACTGTTTGTTGTACTAGAGCGGCTCCAACTACCGGAGACAAATTCCTTGTGTGTTTTGGACATACTTGGCAAATAAAGATGATTCTGATTCTGATTCTGATGTGTACAGTGGAGATAGGGCGCTGCTGACCTCAACTCGGGACGTTGTGAGTTGGTGGGCCAAATAAGACCTCCTCAATTCTCCCGATGCGCCTTCCCACGAGCAAACAGAGTCTGGGGACTCTGAGGTGGGTGCCCCTATCCCTGGGGTTGAAGTCACTGAGGTGGTTAAAAAGCTCCTTGGTGGAGGGAAGTCTGGGCTTCCCTGCTTCAGCTGCTGCCCCCGTGACCCTACCTCAACGGCATTAACATAAGCAGCATTAAATGCCCCTCCCCAAACAATGTTTCCTTTAAATAAATGGCTGATACAGTATTTTCTTCAGTTGAGTAAATAAACGCATTGCAAATAGACACCTGCTACGAATAAACGCCTGGCACTACTCTTTTTCCTCAAACAGTGGTTGGCCCTTTCATAGACACTGTGTCCCAATTACATCATTCAGTTAAGAAAAATAAACGCCTTCCTCAAATAAACGCCTTGTTTTTCCTTTTTGGCTAGAAAAAACAGGTGGTGACTTATCACCAAAATTCATTGACACTATTGTTCACAAACATACATCAAAAAATTAACTGCAGGAAATGTCACCCAAAAGCCAAATATCCCCAACATTTTGTGAGTAGTGTAACAAATTATCTGCAGTTGAGTCAATTAATGCATCTCTCAAAATAAACAACACCTTCAAATAAATACCTGGTAAGTAAGTGTAAGTGCTTAGATTTAAAAAATCTTGGCAGTAAGTACATTTATGAGAATTTAACACAAATATTTTGTTGTGAATACAGTTGAGTAACTTTTGTCTACTTTTTAATCTCCCAACAGCTCCGCCAACATTTACATCGACACCGCCGCAGTATGTGGAGGCAAAGGAAGGGGGCAGCATCCTGCTCAGCTGTTCTGCCCAGGGAAACCCCAAACCCGTGATCAGCTGGCTGAGGGAGGGAGAGGAGCTGGCCACCAATGCTAAATACTCGGTAAGAATAAAAAAGATCATGGTTGCAGTTCAGATTTATGAGCCTGCGCTAATCCAGAAGCGTGTATTTTTTCCTCCCCACAGATGGCGCCCATCTGCCCCTAGAGTATTTTTAATCGCTCACGCCGGCTAATATCAGTTAATCATGTTGTTGTGATGTGAAATATAGCACATCATTTGGAAGGAATCTCAAAAATGAGTGGTGCTCAAGTAAAATCTATCAAACATTCAACAGTGAGTCATGTTTTATTCATAACGTTGGCCCGTTGGGAGTGTTTTTTAATTGAAGATATAGTTTAGTGTATAAGTGCAAACAGACTTTATTAGGATCTTACAATATTGATTAGTAGGACCATGACTTTATCCAGTATGACTCATTCAGGTGCTCCCTACATCCCCGTAAAGATATATATATATATATATATATATATATATATATATATATCCATCCATCCATCCATCCATCCATTTTCTGAGCCACTTATCCTCACAAGGGTCGCGGGAGTGCTGGAGCCTATCCCAGCTAATCATTGGGCAGGAGGCGAGGTGCACCCTGAACTGGTTGCCAGCCAATCGCAGGGCACATATAAACAAACAACCATTCACACTCACATTCACACCTACGACCAATTTAGAGTCTTCAATTAACCTACCATGCATGTTTTTGGGATGTTGGAAGAAACCGGAGTGCCCAGAGAGAACCCACACAGACACGGGGATTGGTGGGGCCGGGGGATTGAACCCCGGACCACAGAACTGTGAGGCAGACGCTCTAACCAGCCGTCCACCGTATATATAAATGTTCCTTGAATCAATTATTTTTGTAGGTATTGTTGTGCAATGATTTTGTTGTAGTTTTCACTTTTTTATTTATTCATTTGTATTTTGAGTTCATTTCAGTTATTGTGGTGGTATTATTTTTTTATTTTCTATAAAACAAAATTCATTTGGGGGTTTACAATATTCTTTTCTGCTTCCACTTTTATTTTACATTTTTTGAGTTTTTGTAATTTTATTTTAACATTTTTTATTAGCATTTTAGTCTCATTTTTATTTAAATGTATACATTTTTGTGCCATCATTATTTAAAAAAAATATTTTCAGTTGAAATGTGTATTTTAGTTTTTTTCCCCCTAATTTTATTTCTTTATATTTTTTCAGTTTTTGTGTAATTTGTATTTTCACATTTCATTTTTATGATTTAGTATTTTATTTACTATTTTTATTCAGTTTTTACCTTTATTTTATTTTTGAGTTTTTATGGATTCGAGTTTTTATTTAGTGTAGGTAGCATTTTATTTGACTTTTACATTTTATATTTTTATTTATTTTGATTTTATTTACTTTCATTTTTCTTTATTTTTACATGTTTAAAAAAAATTATGCTATAGTTTTAATTTATTTATTTATTTTATATAATTGTTTTTATTGGGTTAGTTTATTCAAAGAAGTCCAACACAGATCTGAAGCTATGTACCAGTCGCCCTCACTAAACGATTGGACAAAACTTTCTGATTCATTATTAATTGCTGTCATCCATATTACATTAGTCCTCATTTGGATGTTTTGCTTGAAATAAAAAAAATAATAAAATCCCAAATTTAGCGGAGGGCTGATCAGCTGGGCTGATATTTTTCTTCTTTGGGAAACGTGTGCTCAGAAGCTTGTCTCTGTGTGTGTGTGTGCGTGTGTGTGTGTGTGCGCGCGCGTGCGTGTGTTTCGCCGTGTTTGCTCACCCACATGCTCGTTTCCACGGAGACTCTCCAGAGAAATGCTGGAATGTGTCAGACAAAGGCTGGAGAGGAGGGGCGGGGTAATCGTCATGGTGCTCTTTACTTATCTTTATTGCTTTATTTATGTACATTGGGAAAAGGGTCCATAAAATGAAGATATTCAACAAAGCAGCGTACATATTGTATATAGGTGGGCTTGTAACTGTCCTCTAAATGTTTTGTAGCTTGAGCTGAGGAACTGATATTGTGCATTCTGGGACACTGCGGGCAAGATGCAGCGTTCCAATTAAAATCCATTACAAATTGACAGTAGGATTATTTGATACCTTAAAATGTGACAATTAATTGGAGGGCTTCACGCTTGAGTCACTTTCAACTAGTCTGCTCTCTAAAGAAGCCAAACATGATGCCAGAACTATTCTGCCCATTATGGCACTGGCATGCCATAGAAAATTTCATAATTTTGTCTCCCCAAATAGACACCTCCTTCAATAAATGCCTAGTACTGTCTGCAGCTGAGTAATAAAAAACTCCTCTCACCAAATAATACACCCATCAAACAAACACCTGGTACTCTGCAGCTGGTACTCCTTCAATAAATGCCTGGCGCACTCTGCAGCTGAAATCAACATCTCTCCCCAAATAACGGCCGTGTCAAATAAATGCCTGGTACTCGCTGCAGGCGAGTAAATAAATGCCTCTCTCTCATAGAATGCCTCCTCTTCATATTCATAAATGCTTAGTACTGTCTGTGGTTGAGTAAATAAATGTCTTTTCTCAAATAACACCTCCCTCAAAAAAATAGCTGGTACTCTATACAGTTCACTAAATAAATGCATCTCCCCAAATAGCTGTCTCCTTCAAATAAACACCGAGTACCCTACTAAGGATTGATAGTATTGAAAATGGATAGAAGGATGAAATAATATAGAGAAAAACATTCCTATCACTTTGTCTGGCTTTAATATTGATGCAAAAAAATGGTCAAGGACTCCTAGTTCTTTTTTAAAGTTGTCATAAATTGTTTCCTAAGCGTCAGAATGGATCTGCTTCACAGTTTTTCGCAGTTTGCTTCACAGTCTGACTCCCAGCCTGTTGCACACACACTGACGTGTTAGGTAATCTAGCAACCGTACAGTCGCTTACAGCATGTCAGACGGAGAATATGCGGCGTCCCTTGGCCAAGTTCCGCGAGGTTAGCACTTTTCTCCCTCAGCTGCAAAATGGACTGACTACAGCTGCGAATGACTTGAATGGACACAGCATCACAACCTACTGCATAATTTATGGGGAAAGGCTGTGGGTGTGGTGTGGTGTGGTGGGAGGGGTTCTAGTGTGTTTTTTCACCCTTTATTAGTTGTCATCAAGAAGAAGATTAAGAAGAATGAAGATCTTCAGAAGATTAAGAAGAATGAATTTGTTAATTTTCGTTAATTTTACCCATCACAGTGAACACAGCTAACACACACACTTGTTAGTAGAACACTGGAGCAGGGGGCAGCATTTAAGCACCCAGGGAGCAGTTTGGGTATCGGTGTCTTGCTCAGCAATGACATGCTGCATATTAACATGGGTACCACATGCATGTTCATACAACCTTCGTATCTTTTAACTTATTTGTTCTTCATTTTATTTCGCAGGCACACGACGGAAGCCTGACCATCCTCGGCATCACCCGCGACGACAGGGGGGCGTACACATGCAGAGCCTACAGCGACCAAGGGGAGGTGCTGCACACCACCCGTCTGCTGGTGCAAGGTACAAGTCGGTCGCGTGCCCAATAAAGACTGGAAAAGCACCAAGAGGAAAGAAATTGTACAGAGTGCAGCTTACAAGGTCTTCTGCTGTCCCGTCGTGGTCATAAATAGGCAATTATTTGTCTTGAAATTCACAAACAACCTTGGATAGCGAGCCGCATGCTGCTTCACCACATCTAAAGTGCTCTCTTCAGACGACCTGTCTGTGTGCACGTTACACTTTCCCCTCCATTACCTCTGACAGACCGACATATTGTAGATGTCTCCCGTGGAGCTCAGCTCCTGTGAGGGTTGATGTTAACATCCATAAATAACAAGCAAGTGTTGCTTTTAAAACACAACAACAAGGTAAGTGCAGGATTTTTTCCCTCTCTCTTAGGTCCGCGTACGTCCGTCTCCCCTGTCAAGGTTTGCCTGTCTGCCCTCTGCCAGTCATGTTTGCTTTCAAGCGGTTGTCCTGAAACTTTCATGAATCATAGCATCTGATGTTACAGCAAGAAGACTGTTGGGCAAGCTTCAACAAGGGGTAGGAGGAGTCCTCCACAGGGCTGCTGATGGTAACTTTTTGCCATTCAACAATGGTCCATAAATGTGAGGGGCAACTGTACATTGGAAATCCATTCTTTAAACAGGGAGGGCGGGGCAGGTGTGTGGGGGGGGGGGGGGGGGGACTGCCCCGATCTCCCATATCAGAAACTGCCCCTGGTCTGCAGTGCAATACAATACATTAGTCGATGTAAATAAATGATTTCCCCCAAAATCATGCAATATAATAAAAAGTATGCGATATAAAATGAGTTTTTTTTTTTTTAATTTAAAAATCTGTGATACAGCGAGACAGCAAAAAGTGAACTGCGATATGGCAAGCAACGATTGTATCCTATTTTTCCATGTACATCTCAAATGACACAAATCTAATATCGGCTTAAAAAAATTTCCGTGTGAGTTTAAAATGACCGAACCTTGCCGCAAATAGCAAAGAACAAGTAATAGATGCCTATAATAATTGTTGAAACTAGGGATGCACCCATACCACTTTTTAAAAAACCCAGTAGCCTACAAATAATAGTTCTTACATTTGAGTACACACCAATACAACCCGAGTGAGGCTAAGCGGTACAGATGATGGATATATATATATATATATATATATATATATGCATAATTTAATTTTTAGTTTTGTTTTTTGTTAAGCCATTCTGGTGTGTTTTAGATCATTGTCAAGCTACAGAACCCAAGTGTGCTTCAGGTTGAGCTCATGAACTGCTGGCCGAACAGTCTCCAAGATTTTCTGGTAAAGAGCAGAATTCACAGTCGTCCAGTTCCTGAAGTAGTGAATCAGTGTCAGACCATCACACTACCACCACCATGTTTGACTGTTGATATCATGTCTGTTTTCTGAAATGCTGTGTTACATTAACGCCCGATGTAACAAGACACACACACCTTTCAAAATTCGTTTAATCAGTCCATAACATATTCTTCGATTCTCAGTCTTGGGAATAATTTAGATTTTGTTTGTTTTGTTTTTTTCAAAGACAAGCCTCTATTTTGTTTTTGGTCAGCAGTAGTTTTTGCCTAGGAACTCTGCCATCGATGCCATTTTTGCCCAGTCTCTCCCTTATTGTTGAGTCGTAAACTCTGACATTAACTGAGGCCAGGGAGGCCTGTAGTTCTTTCAATGTTGTCCTGGGTCACTGCACTGTGTTGTATCAGTGCATTTTTACAAGGACAAGTATGTACAAAGTATTGGGACCAATACTGGTTTTGGTATCGGTGCATCCCGAGTTGAAACTGTAAATATACCACCACAAGCTCCCAGAACAGTTCATTACCATTTCAAATTTACATTACCCTTAAAAAGAAATGGCTGACAAATGCACCAGGAACTCTCCGCAACTTCCCCTTACAACCTTCCACTTAATCCTAACCCCTCCCAGACATGCGTCACTTCAACAACCTATTGATTTTGGATGGTATTCAACATAAAATAGCCTAGGTAGCACAATCAGTGCATGTATAGATTAGTGCAAGACACCTGTTGATGTTGAATCATCCATCCATCCATTTTCTGAGCCGCTTTTCCTCACTAGGGTCGCGGGCGTGCTGGAGCCTATCCCAGCTATCATCGGGCAGGAGGCGGGGTACACCCTGAACTGGTTGCCAGCCAATCGCAGGGCACATACAAACAAACAACCATTTGCACTCAGTCACACCTACGGGCAATTTAGATTCCCCAATTAATGCATGTTTTTGGGGTGTGGGAGGAAACCGGAGTGCCCGGAGAAAACCCATGCAGGCACGGGGAGAACATGCAAACTCCACACAGGTGAGGCCGGGGATTGAACCTGGGTCCTCAGAACTGTGAGGCTGACGCTCTAACCAGTCGCCCACCGTGCCGCCATGTTGAATCATATACATTATATTGTAAGCTAGCTGGAAACAAAAAACAAACAAAACAAAAAAACGGCTCAGCAAGCAAAACTCTACCAGTTATAATTATCAAATAATAATAATAATAATAATAATAATCTTCTTTAAACTGTCATGGAGTACACCCCTTGTGTCAGATTTTTATTGATGTTGAATAGTATTCAACATGTAGCTTATGTAGCTGAGGCCAAACGTCAAATCTCTGCATGTTCATTTTGAGTGCTTTACCAGCCTCGATTTTCAGTTCAACTGATTATGCCTCACTGTGCCTGTCAGTCGTCCACTTGTATGTGTGAAGCTGGAAAGGAGCAGCAGGCTTTTTGCATCTGGGCCCGCTCATGAAGACATCTTACCTTTCATGGCTTCTGTTCATTTTAACTTTTTGTTTTTTTACGGTGAGTTAAGAGCGAGAGGACCCGAGGGGATGAAAAGGTTACAATGTGAAGCACGCGCAAACTCAACTACCACGACCGTGTCTGCCGTACTGCGTTGTGTCATCGTTCTGGTGATTTGGAGTGGAAATGATGCATGTTACCTTTGTAGAAGAAGAACAGGTTGAACATTCTTAGCTGTCATACAAGTATAATGTTAACCACTGTAAAATATGCACTTGTGGAGTTAAGCATTTGTGGATTAAATGCTTTTATAATGGGTTTTACAGTGGCACCTTGACTTACGAGTGCCCCAATTTATGAGCTTTGCGAGTTACGAGGCGTCGCACGATGGATATTTTGCATTGCGTTGTGAGCAAAAATTTGACTTACGAGTTAGCTTTTTCTTACCATGGGTCCTAAGAAAGTGAGCATTGAGAGATGAGCAGATGATCTTTATTCTCGCCTCCCTGAGTTTGCTCGGTGCAGTTGGGAGATAGCGAACAGTTATTTCAGAAGTTATTTAATAATGAGGCCAAGTGTGCTTGCTTCAAGCTGTCACTTTATGTGGAAGATTAAAATTAAACATACAATTAAATTAACATAAAAAACATTACACCCTGTATATTTAACCAAACTACATAACTTTGTTTTACGAAAGTCGGCTAGCTTATTGCTAACACACAATGCGAAACACTGTGAAGGTGCTAATGAAACTAGGATCGATATTGCAGTAGTTATAAACATTTTGAGCAAAAACTGTGCAGCAACACATAAAGACAGAGCATATAATATTTTTACAGGCAAAAACTACTATTAATGCAGCTTAGTTACGACAGTCTTCATGTTTCATCATCAAATCTATGGGGTATTAAATGTATGTATCATAATGCCCCCTGGTGGCCAGGGTGCACACTTCAGACGAAGCTGTCCATTGAATGAAAGCATGTTGCAAAAACTTTATTTACATTTAATTTAATTATGTCATTAGTGTATGTTTTCATACAATACAACAATGTTGAATGTTTTTTCTCTCAGTTAAAAAAAACTTAAGAGTGTATTGTTTTTTGGGATGCTGGAAGAGATTGTCATTTCCATTCATTTCAATGGGCAACATAGATTTCAGATGTGAGTAATTTGAGTTACAAGTGTGGTCTCTGAACGAATTAAACTCATAAAATGATTTTATAATTGCATGGCGGGCCTGATGTCTTTTTAGTTTTAATCTCGGCAAAAAACAGGCAAAATTATAAACAACAGACTTCACGGAATGCTGTATATTCAGTGCTAAATACTGCGCTACCTTGTGATCACAAACCTAAAATTGTTCACTTGGAACACGCTGTTCAAATGTAAACTTGCATGATGAGCCACATGCTGCTTCACCAAGACAGTGGCTGATCATATTTAGCTAATCCAATGCTCTCACTGGCCATAAAATAGTCAAAAGGTTGTAGGTTAGATGAAGCTGAAGTCCCAAGAGATTTGATGAAGTATCACGTGATTTGAAGTTCCACCGTGATGTTATCGGTGAACGACACTACCAATTATCTGCTGTTTTTTTTTTTTTCTTTCAGGACCTCCGTTCATTGTCTCCCCACCAGAAAACATCACCGTCAACATATCCCAGAATGCACTCTTCACCTGCCAAGCCGAGGCGTATCCTGGAAACCTGACCTACACCTGGTTCTGGGAGGAGGAGAACGTCTACTTCAAGAAGTAAAGTGCCAGTCTAATTAACAGTCAAAATATGACATTATCATTATTATTTGACATAAAGTATTATTAAAGGACAGTCTTTTAATGTTATTATAATCAGAACCTTTTCTTATTTTCTTCGACTGCCTTATAGTGAGGCATCCATTTTGACTCGCTTAAGTCGCCTATATGGGTCATTCCCTTATTAAGTGCTGAAAGGAATTGTGGCTTATTTTATTTTGACTGTTTCTTAAAAAGGACATCCTTAATTATATTGTTTGAAAATGATACAAATTGTTTCATTTTATCTTTAGATTTGTTTGTTTTTATGTGGAAAACAACAAAAAGATTTGGACATGCAAACTTTTCATTAGAAAGGAAGGATAATATTATGTATTTCTAGTTATTCTATCTAACTATCATATTTAATTTCACATTAATAAAAACAATTACAGGTATATAAAATTTATTAAAAATATTTCATAAAACTAATGTAATGTTTGCATTCATATGAAAAATCTAAAAAATCTAATATTACAAACTAATTTTTATATTTCATAATACCTTCATTGAAAATAAAATTTAACTTTAAATTTATACAAACTTTAACATTTTTTATTTTACATTTAAATTAAATGTAGCCTCTATGCTCTTATTTGAAAATAATAAAATACAATTTTGAATTGATTCAAAATAATAGAACTGTACAGTTTTAGTTTTAGTTTTTTTTTACATTTAAAATAAATATGTTTTATTTGTAATCCCTTAGTTGAAAATATTTCAATTTCATTTTGAATATATACTAATGATAAAAAAAATCACCTATGTGCGGGACTTTGTCATGCTCAACTTTTTGACTCTGCTTCTCTCTCATTGCCTATTCATTCATGTACCTTGGAGCGTTACGTGAGTGTGTGTTCAAATAAAAGCATGCGTGTCCTCCTTGCAGTGACCTGAAAGTGCGAGTGCGCATCCTAATTGACGGCACCCTCATCATCTTCCGAGTCAAGCCGGAGGACGCCGGAAAATACACATGCAGCCCGAGCAACAGCCTCGGCATCTCGCCATCCGCGTCGGCCTCCCTGACCGTTCAGTGTGAGTGTTGTCGTGGCAACCGTGTGCGCTGGAGGGGAGGGTGGGTGGAGGAGTGAAGAGCATAGAGGCTGCTCTATTATTTCACACTACTACAAAGTCACCTTGTCAAATTTCAAGGTCACATGATATGATGATGATGATGTAGCCATCTTCATTTCATGAAGTGGCAATCTTCAGCTCATGATGTATTCTTTATTTCATGAAGTAACCATCTTCATCTCATGATGTAGTCTTCATTTCATGATGCAGCCTTCTTCATTTCATGATGTAGCCTTCTTCATTTTATGAGGTAGACATCTTTTTTTTATGAGGTAACCAGCTTCATTTAATGGCCGGCTATTGCTCAGTTGGTAGAGCGTGTCTGTCCAGTGACCGAATGGTCGCCGGTTGGAATCTCGGCTCCAACTGTTTGCATGTGGAAGTGTCCTTGGGCAAGACATTGAACCCTAATTTGCTTCCAGTGGGTCCGGCAGCGCCTTGTATGGCAGCAGCCGCCCATTGGTGTGTGTGAATGGGTGAATGTGAGGCTTTGTAAAGCACTTTGGCCATTGTGATGATGTAGACAAAACACTATATAAGTGCACTCCATTTACCATATAATGATGTAGCCATCCATATTTCATGATGTAGCATCTAAATTTCATATTGTAGCCATCTTCATTTCATGAGGGAGCCATCCCCATTTCATGTGGTAGCCATCTTCATTTTATGATGTAACCATCTTCATTTCATGAGGTAGCCACCTTCATTTTATGATGTAACCATCTTCATTTCATGAGGTAGCCATCTTCATTTCATGAAGCAGCCATCTTCATTTTATGATGTAGCCATCTTCATTTGACAAGGTAGCCATTGTAATCACACGATGTAGCGGGCTTCATTTCTTCTTCATTTCCATTTTACTTTCATAATGTAGCCATCTTCATTTTATAAGCTACATTTCATTAGCTTGTCATCTTCATTTCATGAGTAGCCATCGTCAGTTTATGAGCTAGCCATCTTCATTTCGCAAAGTAGCTGTCTCCATTTAATGAGGTAGCCATCTTTTTCATGATGTTTCCCTCTTCATTGTCATGAACAAATATAAAGATAGCCTCATTCTGATGAGATGAGAGAGAAGGCCTCTCCCAGGCTGCCTTCATCGTCAGCAGTTGTGCGCCGAGCTAATTTGCTCCCTGATCGCCTCCCGCCAGTCTTTGATTACAGTGCTAAACTATGTGGGAATGGACGGCCGACGGAGAATTGACAGCTCTTCAGCCACAGGCGCCCAAAATGCGGACAACCACACTGGGGAGCTAATGGCATCCCTCTGTGACACCGATCCAAATTCCATCTGGTCGACTTCCTAAAAAAATAAAAAAATCTCCCATTCAGATCATTCATCCATTCATTTTCTGTACCGCTTATCCTCGCGAGGGTCACGGGCATGCTGGAGCCTATCCCAGTTTAAACCCACGCAGGCATGGGGAGAACATGCAAGCTCCACACAGGCGAGGCCGGGATTTGAACCCCAGTCCGCAGAACTGTGAGGCAGACACGCTAACCAGTCGTTCACCGTGCCGCCCCATTTCGATCAATTATTTTTAAAAATCTTTTGTCCCAGACATCCTGAAATCTTTACAGTGTATGTTTCAAAGTAAAATTTTAACAGTTAACTGTCATGCAAGCATAAACAGAACTTAACCATCCATCCATCCATTTTCTATAGTGCTTTCTTCTTTTAAAATTCAGAATGTATCCTCTTAAAATTATGCAATTTTTCCTCATAGCATTGTGACTTCATTCTTGTAAAAGTCTGACATTATTCTTTTTAAATTGCCTATTTTTTTAAACCTCAACTTGTTCTCATAAAATTACGATTTAATTCTCATAAAATGACATTTGTCCCCTCATAATATTGGAACTTTATTCTTGTAAAATCTCAACTTTCTTTTGTGTGTAAAATCAGGAATTCATTTACTTTAAATTGTTTTTTTTTCACAATATTGTGACTTTATTCTTTTAAATTGTCTGTTTTAAAATTAGAGCTCTGCTTTTGTAAAATCAGAGCTTTATCCTTGTAAAATTGTGACATTCTCTTGAAATTGTTTCCCCCCCGATAATATTGTTACTTTAAAATCTCAACGTTGTTCTTTATAAAATTACAAATTTATTCTCGATCTCTTTTTACTTTTATTATTAATTAATGAATATGATTAATTATGCAAATTATTTTTTTCATCATAGCACTGTGATGTCATTCTTGTAAAATTACCACTTTATTGTCTTTGTCCTTTTTTTTTTATCCTCCTATTGTTGTGACTCTATATTCTTAAATGTAAACTTGTAAAATTCTGCCTTTTTTTTCTCTGCGCATTGATGTCCAGACCCGGCCCGGGTGATCAACATGCCCCCGGTCATCTACGTCCCCCGCAAACTGCCAGGCACCATCCGCTGCCCGGCCGACGCCAACCCACCCGTGACGTCGGTGAAGTGGGAGAAAGACGGCTACCCTCTGAGAGTGGAGAAGTACCCCGGTTGGAGCCTGACGCAGGACGGGAGTATTCGAGTAGCCGAGGCCACCGAAGACTCCCTGGGCACCTACACCTGTGTGCCTTACAACGCCCTGGGTACCATGGGCATGTCCCCCCCTGCCACTCTGGTGCTAAAGGTACGACGCAATCCCGCACGTATGCGCTCCCTATACTCTGGCTCGTACTGACGCAAGTGTTTTTGTGTTGACGTGAAGGATCCCCCTTACTTTAATGTGAGGCCTGGGGGGGAGTACCGACAGGAGGCTGGCAGAGAGTTAGTAATCCCGTGTGCTGCTTCTGGAGACCCCGATATTCCTAGCATCACTTGGAGAAAGGTGAAACTAAAATCACAACATTTTCTCTTAATATTACTGCTTTATTTTCTTAAAATGGAACTGTTTTTCTCATATTATTATACTTAATTTATACTATTTACTCATGGATTTTCAATTTAATTAAAAATTTCCCTTAAAATTGCAGCTCTATATTTTGTTTATTTTTGTAAAATTTTGACATTCTTTACATTAATTTTTCTCTTAAAATTAAGATTTTATTCAAGTTAAATTTTTCTTTTATTCTCGTAAAAGTTTGATGTTATTCTCCTAAAATGGAAAACAAATTGTCTCATAAAATTACGATTATTTTCTTCAATTTTATTTCTCAGAAGACTTTATTGTAAAATTTAAACCTATTTGCTCATAAACTTTAATTTTGTTCTTTTATTTCAGTGTCTTTTTAAAATAGTTTTTTCCCCGAATTTTCTGAATTGTGAAAAAAAATTTACTTCTCGTGAAAAATATTTTCTTTTTTACTAAAATTCTTGTAAATTGTTTACTCTGCTCTCCTAAAATGAATTAAATTAAACTATCGCAATTTTTTATCTTCTATTCTAATGATTTTCTTTCTCATATTAAGACTTTATTGTAAGCAAATTTTTCTCAAGTTTTTCCTTATAAATGTTCACTTTATTCTCATACATTATCCTTTTAAAATATATATATATATTTTTTTTAAATATTAGGGTTTTTTTTCATTTTTTGAAATAAAAAATGTATAATGTTACAACTTTATTATTTTAAAAATAGTGAACCTTTTCCACAATTTTACAAGTTGATTGCAAAATTTTTATTCTATTGCAAAATTTCACTTCATACTCATAAAAACTGTTTTCTCGTAAAATGTCAACTTCATTCACATACATAACACTGACACATTTTTTTTAAGAGCAGGTTTATCCTCATGAAATTGCAATTGTTTTCTCGTAAATATATTACTTTTTGCTTGTAAAATCGATGCTTGATTTTTGTAAAATTACAACTTTATTTTTTACAGCAAACTACTGCTTTATTCTCCTAATATATGACATATCTAATAATAATTATTGTTATCATTATATTTATTTCAATAATTACTCAGTTCTTGCAAAAGTCAGACTTTTTTCTTAAATTATTTCAACTTTATTATTCTTAAAAAATATTACTTTATTCTTGTAAAAAAAATCTCATCTTAACAATTCCACTTTATTTTTATAAAATTTGATTTCTTCCTCCTAATATTACTACTTTTTATTTTTAAAATTATGACTTGATTTTTATAAAATCACTTTTTTCTCATAACAATAAAAATGATTTCTTCTATTTTATTTCCCATAAAATGACGACATTTTTCTTCTAAAATTTCAGTTTCACTTTCTTTTTCTTACTCACTACTACTACTACTACTACAACTACTTATTTATTCTTAGGATATTGCAAGTTTATTCTAGGAAAATTATGACAATATTTTTGGAAAAATGATGTGATTGTTTTTTGTTATATGATAGCTATTAATGTAAAATAATTTTTCCCCCCCCCAATAGTCACTGACATTGTCATACAAAAAAATAAACATTTTCTGGTAAAATCACAATTTTATTGTCATGTCATTCTTCTTATGATTTCTTTCAGCGTAAACATTTTATTTTACACTTATGAATATAGCATTTTTTTCTGAAATAATGATTTTTTTCTCACGATACCATGTCTTTATTCTTGTAAAATAACTTTTTATTTTAATATTACAACTTTTCCATCGCTAAATGTGTTTCTTTTCCTCTCATAAATTTAGTACTTTGTTCTTGTAAAAATATTATTTTACTGGTATTTTTGCATCAGCATTTTCATAAAATTGCAACTTTCTTCTCATTACGTGTTTTTCAGCATAAAACTTTGAGTTCATTGTCATAAAATTACAACTATTTTTGTAAAATAGTTTTTTCCCCTCGTGATATCACATCTTTATTCTTGTTAATTACACTTTTTCTCATAGTATTAAACATTTTCTATCACAAAATCACCACTATGTATTTGTAAAAATATAGCTTTTCTGGCAATATTGCGATGGCATTCTCGTAAAATTTTAACTTTCTTCAGTGTAAGATTTGACTTCATTCTCCTGATATTTTTTCTTGTAAAATTCTATTTTTTAAAATTCATAATCTTACAACTTTATTATTGAAAAATTACTTCTCGTAAATTGTTTGCACAATTCTACAACTTTATTGATACTATTTACCTTTTCACTGTGAGCCGTCTATCTTTTACCGTACATGTGAATGTCAAACAGTACTTAAAATCTGCGCGCAGGTCGGGAAGCCGAGCCGGAGCAAGCACAACATTCTCCCCAGTGGCAGCTTACAGTTCATGTCGCTCAGCAAGGAGGACCATGGAGAGTGGGAGTGCGTTGCTACCAACGTGGTCACGAGCATCACTGCCAGCACCAGGATCCTGGTCATAGGTATCACTAGACACACATGGACCCACGCGCATACACACACACACACACACACACACACACACACACACACTCGTCTCATCATTCTCATGTCTTGAAGTTCATTGTCATTGCCCTCCGCCATGTGCTTTTGTGTGAGCCCCATGAAGCAGCGAGCAATAGACATCTCTTAATCTCCTTGCCTCTATCCAATTTGGCCGTGGGCGTCATTAAAATTTCATTTCATCTTATCTCTAATAGCGTTATGTGGTTCATTTGAAGGCTCATTCTGTAATCAGCGCTGCGCTGATTTTGTGTGTCCAGCGAGTGGAGCAAGGATGTCTTTACTACAAACTGGAAATTCCCAGCCCTCGGCACGGTGGACGACTGGTTAGAGCTTCAGCCTCACAGTTCTGAGGACTGGAGTTCAATCCCGGCCCCGCCTGTGTGGAGTTTGCATGTTTTCCCCGTGCCTGTGTGGGTTTTCTCCAGGCACTCCGGTTTCCTCCCACATCCCAAAAACATGCATGAATTGGAGACTCTAAATTCCCCGTAGGTGTGAATGTGAGTGCGAATGGTTGTTTGTTTATATGTGCCCTGCGATTGGCTGGCAACCAGTTTGGGGTGTACCCCACCTCCTGCCCGATGATAGCTGGGATAGGCTCCAGCACGCCTGCGACCCTAGTGAGGAGAAGCGGCTCAGAAAATGGATGGATGGATAGATATGGGTATATGTGTGTGTGTGTGTATATATATATATATATATACATATATATATATATATATATGTATGTATATATATATATATATATATATATATATATATATATATATATATATATATATACATATATATGTATATATATATGTGTGTGTGTATATATACATATATATACGTATGTGTATATGTATACATATGTATATGTTTATATATGTGTATATATATATAAAAATGTGTATATATACATATATACGTATGTATGTGTATATATGTATATATATATGTATATGTATTTCTATATGTATATGTGTGTATATATATATATATATATATATATATATTCAAAAAATACTAACAGTAGGTCTCCAAGTACCACCACACAATAATGACATGAAAATACAATAACATAGTAGGTCTAAGTGTTCGTCAAAACACGAGAAAGAGGTTTTAATTCCTCAAAAGTGTATTTATGATTGTAAGCCACTGTAACATTATGCAAAGTTTGAACATAACACTGCACTTACATATTGGGGGAAAAAACCTCTTACAGTAAATGAATGAATTTAAAATGTATTGCACACAAGTTAAATAATAATTGGACTTGGAATAACATTTTCTTAACAAACATTTAAAGATGAAATGAGTGTCCATTGCACTTAAAAGTTAAATACAACTGAATTGTACTGTACCTGAAATGTAAAAAATGTACTGAACTGAAACTACAAAGAAAAAGTTTAAACAGGCTGTATGCATAGCTACAGTCTTCATTCTAATATGTTAGATTGTATTTCATGTTTTAAATTTGGAAATATTTGTATTTAATTCAGTGATTCTTTTGCGTGCCACGAGATGGAGCCTGCGTACCACAAGTGGTACTCGTACGGTGGCACCACACTTTGAGAATCACTGTCCTATAATATTGATACTTATTGACCAAAAAAAACCTGAGGCATCTAATGAGATTCGTGTGTGTGTGTGCGTGCGCGCGCCTGCCTGCGTGTGTGCATGCGTGTCTGTTTGTGTGTAAACCACTCAGGCACCAGCCCACACGCTCCCGGCAACATCCATGTTGTGCCCTCGACCACCTCCGCTAATGTGTCCTGGGAACCGGGCTACGACGGCGGCTTCGAGCAGACATTTTCTGTGTGGTATGGTCCAGTGTGAGTGCTCTTCATCTACTTCCGAAATATTGTGTGTGGAAATCCTGTATTATCGCAAATACTGGCCCAGGGTATGTATTTATATTTTCAACTGCAGATTTAGCTGAGACTGAGAGAACGTCTACGTGTTGCTGTGTAAGATTGCAACATTCAGTTCAAATGGGCTCAAGTATTTAAAATCAGAATCAGAATCAGAATGATCTTTATTTGCCAAGTATGTCCAAAAAAGGACTTTGTCTCCGGTAATTGGAGCCGCTCTCGTACGACAACAGACAGTCAATTGACAGCGAACACTTTTGAGACATAAAGAAATTGAGAAAAACAGTCACTGAGAAATAAAGGGTTGCTAGTTATCTGGTAATGCCGGTACATTTTTTTTAATCTTAATTTTTATTTTATTTTTTTTGACAATTGTGCAAAAAGATGCAGAGTCCTCTAGCACTTAGAGCAGTACGAATGACTAATATTACAATAGTCCGGTGCAATGACCATTGTGCAAAGGGCGCAGAGACTTAAAGCGAGTAGTACGATAGTCTGGGACAATGTTGATTGTGCAAATGTTGCAGATACTCCTCAGTCAGTGTGCAAATGGAGCAGATGCTACTCTGGCATGAATGGCCAGTATTGGTCAACAACAGATATGCAAATAGTGCTGCGTGGTGAGACTACGACAGTGAGTGCACGAGTAATATATAATTGGCCCCACAGAAATGTGACAACAAACTCAAGAGAAAACGTTGCAATGGAATTGTTGGTTAGGTGTTTAAGGAGTTGATTGCAAGAGGGAAGAAGCTGTTGGAATGTCTGCTAGTTCTAGTATGCATTGATAGGTAGCGCCTACCTGAGGGAAGGAGCTGGAAGAGCTGGTGACCGGGATGTGGAGGGTCCGAGAGGATTTTGCATGCCCTTGTCTTAGTTCTGGCAGCGTGCAAGTCCTCAAGGGTGGGTAGGGGTGTACCGACAATCCTTTCAGCAGTTTTGATTGTCCGTTGCAGTCGGAGTTTGTCCTTTTCTGGAGCAGCACCAAACCAGACTGTGATGGAAGAACACAGGACTGATTCGATGACCGCAGTGTAGAACTGCCACAGCAGCGCCCGTGGCAGGCCGTGGTTTCTCAGAAGCCGCAGGAAGTACATCCTCTGCTGGGCCTTTTTGAGGACTGAGTTGATGTTGATCGCCCACTTCAGGTCCTGAGAGACTATAATTCCCAGAAACTTGAAGGTCTCGACGGTTGACACAGGGCAGCTGGACAGCGTGAGGGGCAGCTGTGGCGAAGCATGCTTCCTGAAGTCCACGTTCATCTCTACAGTTTTGAGCGTGTGCAGCTCCAGGTTGTGTCGGCCGCACCACAGCTCCAGCCGCTCCACTTCCTGTCGATATGCAGACTCGTCACCGTCCTTGATGAGGCCGATGACAGTGGTGTCATCTGCAAACTTCAGGAGTTTGACAGCCGGGTGTGTTGAGGTGCAGTCGTTCGTGTTGAGAGAGAAGAGCAGCGGAGAGAGGACACAACCTTGGAGAGCCCCAGTGCTGATGCTGCGTGTGGATGAGGTGGTCTCTCCCAGCCTCACCTGCTGTGTCCTGCCCGTCAGGAAGCTGTAAATCCACTGGCAGATGGCAGGTGAGACGCTGAGCTGGAGAAGCTTGGAGGAAAGGAGTTCAGGGATGATGGTGTTGAACGCTGAGCTAAAGTCCACGAACAGGATCCTCGCGTAGGTCCCTGCACTGTAGAGGTGTTCTAGAATGAAGTGAAGTCCCATGTTGACTGCATCATCCGCAGACCTATTTGCTCGGTAGGTAAACTGCAGGGGGTCCAGCAGGGGGCCTGTGACGCTCTTGAGGTGGTGACGTTCAAAGGACTTCATGACTACAGATGTCATGGCGACAGGCCTGTAGTCATTTAGACCTGAGATTGCAGGTTTCTTGGGGACTGGAATGATGGTGGAGCGTTTGAAACAGGATTGAAGATTGAAGAAAAGTGTCAATTGACTGTCTGTTGTCGTACTAGAGCGGCTCCAACTACCGGAGACAAATTCCTTGTGTGTTTTTTGGACATACTTGGCAAATAAAGATGATTATGATTATGATTCTGATCTGAGTGAAGACTGGAGCGAGTTGGTCCGCGCAGACTTTGAGGCAGGATGGGGACACATTGTCTGGGCCTGCCGCTTTGTTAATCTTTTGTTGTTTGAAGATTCGTCTCACATCCTGTTCGCGGATACTTAACGCAGAAGTCAGTGGTGTGATAGTGGTCGGTGGTGCGGCTGGGTGGGTGTGGGGTGTGAAAGTGTCCTTTTCAAATCTGCAGTCGAAGGGCTCAAGTATTTAAAATTCTGTGTGAGCAATAGTGTATATGTACTGAGATAATTACAGTCACTATCTTTTAACCACCTTTTTTAAAAATGGTGAGACAAGGGAGAGTTTTTTTGTGTGCGTTTATTTTTCATAAGTGGATGACACACCCAAAAATTCTGTTTAAAACATGCGGTAAGACTGAGTCACTAACTTTTTTTTTTTTTTTTTTCCTGATGGGAAAAACGAGATATGAATTTGAGGGGGCCATTATTTATTTATTTATTTTTGCAGATGGCACACCCATCAACTAATTGGGAAAGGGAATGCGCTTACAATATGCACTCGGACACAACCTATTTTTCTTCTGACGGGAGAAGGGGGGCGTTTATTTAAGTAGATCACACACGGATCAGAAAGATCGGGCAGGGAACTTGTTTACAGCATGAAGTAAGACTCATTCACCACCTGTTTTTGTTTCCTTGATGGGAAAAAAAGAGGTATTTATTGGAGAGGTTTTTTTTGTAGATGACACATCAACTAATTAGGATATGGAACTTGCGTACAACACGGTAATCTCAGTCACCACCTGCTTTTTTCTGATGGGGAAAAGGGAGGCGTTTGTTTTTTTCCCCCCTGAAGTGGATGGCACATTATATATGGATTTGCAGAATAATTTAAGGAAGA
This sequence comes from Phycodurus eques, assembly GCF_024500275.1. Classification (NCBI taxonomy): domain Eukaryota; kingdom Metazoa; phylum Chordata; class Actinopteri; order Syngnathiformes; family Syngnathidae; genus Phycodurus; species Phycodurus eques. Next base: position 15,728,375 of record NC_084531.1, read on the forward strand.
ATTATTTAATACTTTGTACTGCCAAACATGATACTCAAGCTATGATCATGACAATAAAAAGAACGGAACACAAAAACAACTTTAAGTTAGGTTTTCATTAAAGTGCTAGAAAAAGAAGAAGTGATAATCAGGTGAATATAATATTGTTTCCCCCTTGTTAGTGACCTTATTTCCCCAGTGGATCAGTGTAAGTAGGTCACTTGTGTGCACAATCCAACTTTTAACCGTGACGCTCGCCAGAAAAATAAAAATAAAAATGCGGCAAAACAATACATGCAATAACAAACAAAAGCCGTAACCCATGTGATTTAAAATCTTATGAATCCCACTTAAATTTATAGTGTGACTGAATTCAATATGCTGTGTGCAGGTCAAAGAGAGTGGACTTCGGTCCTCACGACTGGCATTCGATGCCGGTTTCTGGTGCTCAGACGTGGTTGTTGGTGACAGGGCTGGAGCCTGGGACAGAGTACCAGTTCAGTGTGCTGGCACAGAACAAGCTGGGCACAGGCCCATTCAGCGAAGTTGTGACAGTCAACACTGCAGGTGGGCTTAGGCTTCAGTGGCCATCAACAGTGAATGTTGGCATACACACAATTAATTTATTTTTGTCAAGTCTCAATGTAATGTATACTGCCCTCTAGTGTGGTTTCAATATGACATATTGCAGTTATAGGACACCTTTACAATAACTACAGCGACTATTAAAAGCAACACACCACTTACAGGTGCTAATATGGAAAATGTAAACAGGGTTCATTCTAATAGTGATCACATGCACACAGGTTCCTTCTTTTTCTCTATTTATGCAGATCCTGGAGAAGAGAACCTGTCCCGAAATCAATAAAACCCATAAATGATTTTATGTTTTATGTTTGCATAGAGCATATCTGCCTCACAGTTCTGAGGAACAGGGTTCAAATCCCGGCACTCGCCTGTGTGGAGTTTGCATGTTCTCGCCGTGCCTGCGTGGGTTTTCTCCATGTACTCCGGTTTCCTCCCACATCCCAAAAACATGCGTGGTAGGTTAATTGAAGACTCTAAATTGCCCGTAGGTGTGAATGTGAGTGCGAATGGTTGTTTGTTTATATGTGCCCTGCGATTGGCTGGCGACCAGTTCTGGGTGTACCACACCACTCGCCCGAAAATAGCTGGGATAGGGTCCAGCACGCCCGCGACCTCGTGAGGAGAAGCGGTACGGAAAATGGATGGATGGATTTATGACAAATACATTTAGCAGTAGTTGATTAAAATGAACACATTTAATTAAACTATTTTGGGGGGGGAAATGGCGAATGCAAAATTTTTTACAGGACTCTTCATCATAGAAGAAGAAGAAGAAGAATCACTTTTTATTGTCATGAACATATAAATCCTCGGTGGGCCGGATTAAAGAAAGTATTGAGCCATACATACCCGTGGGTAGAGTTGCAAAGAGGTGGAAAATTTGCAGTAAATTTCTGTTAAGTTTCCGGTAAATTTCCATGGGAAGTTAGGCTGTGTGAAATTTGGAAAGCTATCATGTCATGACATTTTATTTTGTCATAAGCACACATCCATGCAAAATGAAACAATTAGAAAGAATTTCATTTAAACAGATTCATTTCAAAGTAGCACTTCATCAAATTTTAAACCCAACTGACTCAACCCATTCAAAAATAGACAAAAAAATCTGGATTCTGGGAATCATTTGTACACGGGATGGAGGAATGCACAGTACAGTTCTTGTTATTCCTGTAAATTGCTAGAAATTTCCATGGAAAGTTTCCACCTTCAAAAGTTCCCTGAATTTTGCAACACTACTCGCAGGCCACACTTCACCCACGCCTGATCCAGAGTCCTGTCTGACTTTACTCCCCAGGCTCTCCCCTGGGTACCCCAGAACCACTGGTGCTTCTTACCCCACCACGGTGCCTCACCGCCAACCGCACGCAGCACGGTGTCCTCCTCACCTGGCTCCCCCCGGGCAACCACTCCTCGCCCATAAGCCGCTACATCATGGAGTTCCGCCTCGGGGAACGATGGGAGACCCTGGACGACCTGATCCCGTCCACCGAGACCGAATTTGTCGCCAGAGAACTGGTTCAGGTGAAACACTCTTTTTTTTTTTAGGCTTGCGGTGATAATGAGAAAATAAAGATAAAATAAAAGTGTGTTTATTGTGTCTTCCTGACACCAGGAGTCCTGGTATGAGTTTCGAGTGATGGCAGTCATGGAAGACCTGATCAGCGAGAGCAGCAATGTAGTGGGAGTGTCCAGCACGGGTTGGTACAAAACAAAAACTAGTTAAAAATGGCATTTTAAACGGTACATTTTAAGTCTAAGCCTTCTGTTGGATGATAACCACAAGTGGCGTAGCGTGGATTGCTGGCATCTGGGGCAAGGACAATATTTGTGCCCCCAAAACCCACAAACCAGGCACTTTAAGACCTTTTGACCCTTTACAGCTGGTGTAGTTTTTTGTGTGTGAAGTGCTCCACCTGTATTAGCCGTGGTTAGGGACCGAGCACAGCTGTGAATTATGAAAATCTGAGCAATTAACCTATAGATGCAACAAAGCACTACTTTTATCATTTTTAAAATCAATTATATATAATGTATCCAACAATCCATTTTCTTTGCCGCTTATCCTAACTAGTGTACTCGGTGAGGCCTATCCCAGCTATATATACATACATACATTTTATATTATATATGTATGTGTATGTGTGTGTGTGTATATGTATATATGTATGTATGTGTATATATATACACATACATTCATGATTTTGAAAATTTCTATCTGTGGCTGCTTAATGCTGCTTAATCGTTCAAAAAAGTCATATAATATTTACATTGTATTTTTATTCTACAGTATTTATTGTTATTTTTACTTGTTTACACAATCTACTGTGTGCTGCTATAACACCTGAATTTTCTTTCTGAAGATCATTAAAGGATTAACTTTTCTGATATTAAGTGAAGCTCTCAACTCACTTCAACATAGTTCCTTGTCACCAAGATGCCACAAGATGGCACCAAGGCAATATTGCTGTGGCCTAAGCAGAAAAACAGCAAACAAATGAGTCTTTTGTTGAATAACCATAATAGGTTCCGGAAAAAAAATCTGAATATGGATGAATTTGCAAGTTGCAAATTTGAATAAGAATATCTACTACTTCACACTTTTCGTTTTTGCTGTCAGTGGTACACTTCTGTCGTGACATACGTCCATGAATTGGTTAATCGGTCCAATATTGAGCATTTATAACCCTTCACAGCCACTGTACGTTTTGCTTATGTTCGGCAATGTGTGAATTAGTCGGTATGCCTTGCGCCACATTCTGTTTGCCCTTTGACATACTCTTTTGTAAACGTGTCTGAGGGGGGGAAATTCACCTCACCGACTCAACATTTGGTGTTTTGCGAATGGGCACGGTTTTAATGTAATGTATTGTACATAAAACATTCTTGACTTAGTTTCTAACCTTTCCTTTCTGGCCATCAGATCCCTTCCCCCCCGCAGAGGTGGCTGACGAGGGGCTGGCTCGGCCTGTGGTGGCGGGCGTGGTGGCAACTATCTGTTTCCTGGCGGCGGCCGTGCTCTTCAGCACTTTGGCGGCGTGCTTCGTCAACAAGCAGCACCGGCGCAAGCTCAAGCGCAAACCTGGTCGGTCCACCTCTAACCGCAACCGCTCTTGGTGTCTCGTGACACAAAATGTTAACTGTAAATGTATTTTTTACTCTACAGATCCTCCCTTGTCTGTGACACACTTCAGGAAGAGCGTGGAATCACCGTAAGTGAAGCCAAAGAGATGCTGACACCCGCGGTTGTGCATTTTCTTTTGCATCAGATTTTCTCCACACATCACACCATAACATAGTAATATCCAGATACCATGCAAATAATGGACAGTTCTGCCCCTTTTCGAATGCACCATACCTACTCAGCTCAACTCATTTCTCCTCGCTATTGATGCTTTTCCACGAGTATCAGGTACTATGAGGTACCTGGTAAGCTGGTGTTCCAAGCTTGCTAAACAGATACCATATGGGTGACGGAGATTCACCCTGCCTTAGTTCTGGATGCTTCCACATAATGCCCCAAAATGTCCTCTTTTCTGCAGCATGCTTTTTTTCTTGCTGCCCTCAGTCACCTTTTTTGATAAAAAAATGTTCAGTGCGGCATGGTATTCACAGTTTTACGCTCGTAGTCCACACAGCGCTACTTGCTATTGAGGCTGGTTTTGTAAGGTAGTATTTGTAGTACCTGGTCTTCCAGTGTTTTAAGCATACCAAGCAGATACTATACTCTTAGTAAACTAAGCACTTGCTGGTCACTTATTTGTAAAGCAGATTTGTGAATGTAACATTTGAGGATACCCACGTAGAAATGGCAAAATGCTAACATTTGCATCCTCTTTGCTGCTTACTTCACAGTCTCCACTTTGCTGTCGGCAGTCCGTCATCTTGCCCTTAGTGTCCTCTTGGATAAAATAAAAAATAAATATAGGAAACTCCTCCACTGTTGTTGATTGTTAATATATCTGATTTGCCATTTTAACATTTGAGGATACACACATAGAAATGACAAAATGCTCATGGTTGTGCTTTAGCTCTGAAGACTCCATTAGCACTTTCTACAGTCTCCACTTTGCTACAGCACTGCCCTCGATCTCTTCTCGGATAAAATGTGTGTCCTAATTGACAGCCACAGGACGAGAAGTAAATACATGAGACTCTCATTCTCCTCCATTATTATTTGTTTGTGCCTCTCGCTATGACTGATGCATTCAGTGCGGCATGGCTTTCACAGGTTCGCACTCTGCCGCAGTGGTACCGATTTGACACTGCATTCACACAGTTACTACCTATAACATCGACTATGGTTTAGCTGATTAAAAATAATAGAAATACACAATTGCACTGTATATGCATATCTAAAATAAAACACTAGCTGATATATTTAGGAGGTGCAAAAGAACATGCACAGAGGTGAGCAAGTGCAGATCACGGGCAGATTAGGAGTTCGAAGCAGCTGTGTCAGCATTTGAAGCACATTAGCCCGAGTGGCCGAGCAGCAATGTGTGTATATGTGTGTGCTTGTATTGATTTTGTTTATCCATGTGTGTTCTTTAACCTCACTGTCCGCCCTCTGCATGACTCTCAATGTTGAAGACCTTTTCTTGTTAAGCTGCACATTTAATGTAAAGTTTGTGTCTGCGTGTGTGCGTGCATGTAATCATCTGTCTGTGTGTAAAAAAAGAAATAAAATTAGACATATGAATGCACTGCAATTAGAGAAAAACAGGCTCATTTGTGACATTCTCTAAGTATTAGAATGCAAGCAGGCCTCATCTCCCTTCCCTATACAGTTAAAGATGAACCAGGCCCGTGTTGTTTGTCTCCCACCGCAGGCCTCCTCTCACCCCCTTGCCAGGGGTAGAGCCCTGCTGGGACGACCCTGCCAGGAGCACTTTCTTGCCCCCGCCCGCCAGCCCCCTGTGAGTGTGCTGCACTGCACTGGCCTGGCATGCATGCTTTCATACAGACATGACCTTGTGGCTTGTTTTGTTGTGGTGGTTTTGCATATGGAGACAGTTTTAAGACGCGTGTAAATGTACTATAAGGTAGCTATGCTGCTCCTGGTGTGAGCAGATGAATGCCTGGTTAGAAATCTTTGTTTTGTTGGTGTGTCATCCATGTTTTGTTTGTTAGCTACTGTTCTGTCCAACATGCTCAAATCGTCATAAGCTGTTCTTTAATCATTAATTGTTGCTCCTCTTTAAAAAACAAAGCTTTGATTATAGCTGCTGGCAAAAGAGATATTCGGCTGGTTTACCTGGAGTCTTGTATTCTGATTAGAATCAGGTTGGAAGCCTAAATGAAATGAATGAAAATGATCCATATAAATACCTCAGTCGGAATAAACCGGCCGAATCCGAATGGAATTTCATCCGGTTGCACATGAGTGGAATATTGCTTTTCCCAAAGCAATCAAAAGTCATGTATACGTTTCAATCTGAATACAGCAGTCAGCCTGTGTTCTGTCTGTGCATGCTCTGTCTTGAAATGACCAGTGACATCGTTGTGTTGTGTACACACTTCATAGTATAGTGGCTTCCATACAGAGCTTGTCTGCAACAGAGAGCTTGTTTTTAACTACTTGCAACTTGTTTTTAACAAGCTGTTGCTTTAATAAAAGTGTAAAAACAATCACAACTACTGTGCTAAACAGATGACCGACCTCCATCTTGCTAAATCATGCGATGTTTACATAGAGCTGCATGTTACACAGCTACAAAACTGCTTTTGCGTTTAAATGTAGTGCACATATATATACACCAGATCGCAATAGATCACGTCACATGTAAACAGTTGAAAGGAGATCTTCAATTGGAAAGATTTCAATCGGAATGACAAAAAAGTCTGCATGTGAATAGTAGTCACCAAAATCATGAAAATAATCCATGAAAGTCACATTGAAGGAAAATGGACTTCTACTAAAAAGATTTCTTCAGTCACCCCGAAGAAGCCTTTCAAATAAAAAGGTGGAATCCCAAAAGTCCTTCCGTTTAGCCTTTGTAAGTCTGCCTAAAGAAGGGTACATACATAACAAACTTTAACATCTTTACCTACTTTTTAAATGTGAGAGACCCCACACAATGAGGAAAAACTCGGCATGTGTGTGCTTACTACTCTTATAATGTTTGCTTCCCACCAGTGCATCTTAAGCACTGTTGTTTCGTATTCCAAGTGATACCGTTTGTGGTTGGGGTGGGCCTCTAACTTAGGGATTAGTTTGGTTTTCATGCCACCACTCAGGCTAGAGATGTCCTACCTAGCCTGTGTTCACGAACTGAAGAAGCCTGCTCGGATGAGAGGCAAAACATCTAAGATCGAACAATGCCTTGAGAATGAAATGGCCTGGATGAATGGAAATATTCACAGGCAGGATCAAAGGACTATAGTGTGTGGTGTAGTGGAGATAACTGACACAGCACACCACACACATAACCACAGACAATCAGAAGTTTCCTCCCCCAAACCAGATGTCTGATGCACCAACACTGTTCTGTTAGAGGCAGCATGGTGCCAACAAGCATCCAGATGGAATAGAGTAGCATTAGAAGAACAAATAAAAGAAGCTATAATAACTTTTAGCTTGTCTGGTAACTACATTGAGATGGCAAACTCTTCTTTTGTCATTTTTGTTGTGGTGAATGACTTGTGAGACCCGTTACACAAACACTCAACACAACCTGTTGCTGCTCTATTTGTGTCTGGCAACAGCATGAGCTTCACCGTCACAATCACAGAGTCCGTAGCTCGGCCCAACTCTGTTTTGAGCACAAACAATGATTTGCGATCTCAAATATTAGAGGTGTTTAACATTTACGATTGTCAGCCCAGACACACTCAACATCACAGGACACCAGCATTGCTCAGGTTAATTTTTTAGAGACATCTGAGAATCTGGCTTTTGCTGACTTTGATCGCAATGGACGGAAAATGCTTAAATTTGGCGCTTTTATTGTTATGCGTGCACCCCGCTTTAGGTCCCTTCCTAATTGGCTATCATTTCGTTTCAAGTCCGTTGCCTGGCCCAACTCGGTGTTGACGGCACACATAAGGATTTTCCATCATAAATATTGAACAGGTTTCCCATTCACGATTGTCGGCCCAGACTGTTTTCCCAGCAGATAGGGGAGGTAAACTCAATCTTAACATACCTCATACCACAGGATAAGTGCTCAGGATAATCTTTCAGAGACATCCAGGAATCAAGGCTTAGCTGACTTCGATCACAAGGGAGGGAACAGGCTAAAATTTTGCCCTATTGTCGGTATTTTTGGACGCAACTTTCCACAATTTTTCTCCCATTTTTAATGAAGCCCCATCTATTGCAGGTTGTCATCAGGGAAGATAAGCCCGGAGAGCTCCCCGCCATCTCGGCCACGCTCCATTTCTTCCGAGGGCTCCCATGGTCCCGGGTTGTACGTCAGGAAGCTACCCAGCCCCCAGCGGGACAAGGACAAGGAGCTCTCCTTCTACAAGAAAACCAAGCGTGCCATAGCCAGCAAGAAGTACAGCGTGTCCAAGCATGAAGCGGAAGTCACCACACCCATTGAGCTGATATGCCGCGGGCCCGACGGCCGCTTCGTCATGGAAACCAGCCCGCTGCATCGCCGCATCCAGGGCTTCCCTTTCGCTGAGGAGTCCGACCTGTACCCCGAGTTCCGACAGTCCGACGAGGAAAATGATTTCGACCCTGGGCCTCTGCCGCCCATCATGCCCACGCTGCGACCCCAGCTCTCACCGACGTCCTCCAGCCTGGAGTCCACGCAGCCCCCCACCTACAGCCCCCACCTGCACAGGGCCATGGAAGGTATGAGCTTTGCAGAGGGCAGTGCACTTCACGCTTCAGGGCAGGCACCATCCGCCCGCTACAGGGGCTTCCCCCAAGGTCCCTTCTATGGGTATCTAGGCAGCTGCGTTGAATCAGGGATTCCACCACCATTCTACATGCCTGACATCAGCCCGCATAGCTCCGCTCTGTCCTCCCCCCCGGGCACCGCTGAGGGGCCCTTTGGCTACCCCTCCATCCCTGAGGAGAGCGGAGAGATGGAGCACCATCAGTACACTGCCTCCGGCCATTCTCTGTCTCACACTCACAGCCCTCCCCCTCACTCACCTGATAGCTGGGAGCCTCATGCGTTACCCTTCCTGGGTCTGGAGGGTCCGCGCTTCATGTTCCCACCTCACCATCCTTTACATCATCCTCCGGACATGCCCGACCCACCCTCGTACCCCTCTCACTCGCTCCCGCCCGGTCGCCTCCACCTCCCTCCCCTGACGGATCCGACAAGCCCGAGACTCCTGCAGCTGGAGGTGCCTGTGGCTCCCCCAGGCAGAGACAGGCCCCCGGTTAGGCGTTTAGCTATGCAACAGGCCCAAAGTCTCGGCCAGCTCAGACACACGGCCCACGGAGTGGGCGTACCAGTGTTGCCTTACCCTGACCCGACAGTCCGTGCAGGGAGCCCAAGCACAGCCCCCAGTAGTAGTCCCCAGTCCTGGCTCAGCCCGAGGGCGGAGCGCCGAGCAGACCCCGGCCTGCCCCCCTTAGTACTCCAACCGTCCCGCCTGTCCCCGCTCTCCCAAAGCCCCCTTAGCACCCAGCCAGGCTCTCCAGATATTCTCGTGCGTCCGCCTCCACGTCCCGGCATCCTCCGCACCTCTAGGTCTCTGGAGATGCCCGAGCTCACCCTGCAGCCCTCGGCCAGCTTCTCCCGGAGATCCTCCCTGACCACCTCTCCCACTCTGAGTCAGAGCGGCAAGCAGACCAGCCCCGGTTATCCCTCGGCACACATGTCCTACGCCTCCACGGCAGCCAGTTACCCCTCGCAGTCCCCCTCTCCCCCGCCGGAGGGCAGGGATGTTTTTGGGCAAAGGCCGTCCCAGAGAAGGACAGAGGAGGAGATGCTACCCTCAGAGCCCTCCCAGCTCCAAAGATCAGCCTCAGGGTAGGTGATCGTTCCACCAAAGAATAGTCTCTCCCTGTCTGCTCTATTTTCTAAGTAAATATGCCTTAAATTGCACCATTTAGATGTAATTAGGACGCATATTGTTCCTTAATATGCAGAAGGCATGTAATTGCATTGAGCACGCATATGTGTATCTTAATTATTCTCTTTGTCATGTGAAAAGTCTATTTAAATCGACAATGTACATTTATTGGATAATAATGAGCCATAAAATAGATAGTGATACATTTACAGAATACAAAAAATTCAAAAGCCCTATATGTTTTTGTAGAAAACCTTCAGCTTCAGTATTTTAAAACGATTACCCAAAAGTTTTTGGAACTGGGATACCTTTGAATTAATAACGTCAAGCAGAAATTTGTTTTCATAGGAAATAATGAAAATAGAAATCCACGGTCTTGTCAGTATCATATAACCTTTTTATACAGGTATTTTTTTTCTGTAACATTTTAATAGTCCTACCATATACAGTAGTTTAACGTAGAATAATATATTAGCTGCGCTCAATGGGAAAACGTAAAAACAATAAAATGCTAAAGTCTTAACTTGATTGACGAGGTGTAAGGCAACCTCAGAATTTTGGCTCAAATTTGTCCTCATAGGTTCCACTGTTCATACTATATGTAAAGTGTTAAAAATATCAATCGTATAATTTCAAACATGGACTAATGGATTTGGTTACATGTCTGTAGTTGATTGTAATATGTACAGTAGGGTCCTTGGTTTACAACAGAGTTCCGTTGAAATGCGAGTTCTCTCAAAGTGCACCATAGTCTATCACTAACTTGTGGTAACGCAGTAGTAAAGATATACTGTAATTCTATTATCTATAGTAAATAATTGTATGAAAACACGATAGGTTATTAAAATAAAACAATAATAACTGTACATAAGGCGGCAACTGAGCTTGCTTTCTTGCGGCGTGTAACCACGTATTCTTACGCTGCAGTACAAACTAGTTCATTGCGCACCGTTCATAGCCTCGACCATCGTAAACTGAGTAACCCCTGTAGTTGTTAATAGCATTTTTTGCTTTGCTTTAATTTGAGCATTCGTAAGCCAATCAGTTAGAAGGGAATGGTCCCCTGAGATGCACCTATGACAATGACAACTTCTTTGAAGTTCATAGAGAACATGTAATAGATCAGTAATCCCCTATACAACATTTAGATAATAAATGTACAGTCTATGCCCCGTGTTCTTAGTGGCCACTCACGTCAATCATCAAGCCAGGACTGGCTGGTGCACGTCTGTGGTCCCCAGAGGGGACGTGGTAGCAGTGTAGTGGTAGACTGCTGTTTACTAGTGGGCAAGGGTCTTACCTGATTTGTCTTTGATTGATCTCAGCTATCTGGGCAGCGTTGTGACCCGGTCCCCCACGCCGCAATAGGTAAGGGTCGGACCCATGTTTGAGAGGGGAGGGGGTCAGCAGGTGGAGGGCTCGAATCACTCTCTCCTTTAAAGGGGAATCGCTTTGGGTGGTGCCTCTGTGCTGGATTCAAGTGAGCGGTAATTAATGGTAATATTTTAATCATCACGGTCGCAGGGCACATTTGTCAATGGTAGCACTAAGGCACTGTGAGCCTGCTGTGGCACAAGCTGCGGCCATTAAGGCTTGCGAGTGGCTTTGCTTGACATGTTTACCTGTGCATAAATAAAACAAAACAGCCTTGAATCAATAGAGGACGCACTTGAATGATAGAAAGGAGTATTCCCCTTTAAAGATTTGTTCCATGTTCAAAATGCCATGCATGCATTCTCAAAACGTCTCTCTATACAACCAAACAAATAATAAGAAATACCTGACTTCTCTGTCACATTTGTGCTTTGCGTTCTTTTCTTCCGTCATGTGACCGTTTTTTAATGGCCATCCTCCTCCTTTCTCGTCATGTGACTCGTCGTTCTTAACTGCCATTTTCCTCTTCCTGCCATCTCCTCCCGTCGGCATGGTGAAGCCTCTTGTGCCGCAGTGTTCATGTCGATCAACGTGTGCTGTACCGTGTTCATGTCTATGGAAAACGTGCTGCGTTTGAAGCCAGCACGCCTCGATTTGTCTCCCCCGTCTCTCTCCACTAATGCCTCTGGCTCTCTCTCTCTCCACAGTAGCAAGTGACGGATGCCATCTCTAAAAAAGATCAGTTAATCAATGTGTTACTCCACAACTTGACCTCACTGAATACTCCATAAGGCCCTTTGGCTCCACCTTGAGCCTCAATTTAAATGTTAGCTTGTTGTGTTTTTCTATGAGGGCTGCAGCAACACGTTTTCAACCCTAAATCAGTGTAAATACACAAACTGGATCCTTTTTGTAAAGACTGGAAATGTACTTATTAAATGTGTATTCATTGTGTTCCAAGGATGGGTTTTTCAGAACACGGGGGCGGCCATTTTGCTGGTTTGCAATTCGTTCTGGTCCTGTGACATGTATTATTACAATTAAAGATGCTGATTACAGCTGACTTTGGGCTGTAGGTGGGTTACACCCTGCCCTCGTGGCCAGCCAATTGCAGGCCACATACAGTTGAGAGAGAAAGTATGTAAACCCTTTGGAATTACCTGGATTTCTGCATAAATTGTTCATAAAATATGATCTGATCTTCATCTGAGTCACAATAGACAAACACAGTTTGCTTAAACAAATACCACACGATTATATGTTTCCATGCTTTTATTGAGTACAACATGACAACGTCACAGTGCAGGGTGAAAAAAGTACTGTATGTGAACCTTTGGCTTTAATAACCCATTGCGCCTCCTTCAGCAGCAATAATGATCGGGGGTGGCAGATGGTCTCCAAGTGCCCACTTCATGGCGCAGATATTTGTAATCTCCTTAACATCATCCGCCCACGGAGGTCTGCTTGTAGTTCCATATAAATGTACTTGGCACGCTTCGACCTCCAGGACTCGAGCAAATCAGTTTCTTCTTCTGCCATGTCAAAGACTGTCACCTCATTTAAAGAGAATGAAAGGAGCCGCTTTGATTGGATTGGACTGAAGTCGGCTGTGATCACGTCCCCGACAGCACAGATGTCCCTCTTTTAATTGTGCTGGTGTGCGCTGTTCCACGAAATTACCAACATCATTGTTGGTCTTTCAGAACTCTTTGGTACAAGGCACTCCGATTAGCTCTTGGAGCAGTCATTAGCCTAGGGATTTACATACTTTTTCCATCTCGCACTATGAATGTTTACATGGTGTGTCCAATAAAAACATGAAATCATATGTGTAATAGTTTGCGTGGTAATAGTTTATCGGACTGTGTTTTCCATGCCAGTGTTAAGCAGAATAATGCTGACCCGAGAAGATAGACCAGAGACAGACGCACAGTCTAATGTATTTTAACACCAACTTGCAAGCAATTCAGCCATTTGTCATCCCACAATGCATTGCATGCCAGCAAGATGCTGGCCCCTATGTCATGATTGCACTAGACTTGACAGTTCTTTTTTCCATTTCAAATCTTTTAATAAATACAATTCCAATGTTTTTGTCAGTTTTTAAGGATCAATTATAAGTGTGTCACTCATGAAATCAAAAATATTTGGGCTAATTTGCATCCCTTTTTTTCCTAGTCCATCCTTATTAGATGTATTCATCATTTCTTTGTTAATGAGAAAAGTGATCAATTTTGCCTTTGTTGAACCAGTCGCTATATAAAGAGCCATTGCAAATTAATTGCTACTGATTTTATGAACAGAAACCAAACAGTAATTAGAAGCTTTTTATCAGCAACAAACATATACTGATTTAAATACAGCAAGTGACTGTCGGAATTGGGTCCTTCATGTAATGACTGCTTCAAGTTTATGTTGACTGTTTCTCTCTGTCTTGTTCTCCCTCATTGTGTATAACACTTATCATCCATAAGTGCTAATATAGTATGTGGAGTTATCTGACTTATCAGTAGACGTGTGTCCGGTGTGCTGCCATTGTTCTATGTTTTCACTCTACTGTGGGATGGAATGTTAGATTAATGCAGGGACGCCGTGTGCTGTGCCTCTCTCTCTCTGTCTCTCTTTTTCTATGTGCTCTCATCAGGGACCCTCTAGGTGGGGCTGGTGATGCTGCTGTTGGGTTTGATAGTCTACCAGCACTGCTGCACCACTGTATCACTAAAGCCAAGGGAGTGGCTACCAACAACAATAACAACGCGACCTCCGCGAGGAGAACCGGTACGTTTTGATTCCTATTATCCATTCACACGTTTAAAAAATTTTTTTTAATTATTAATCGTCATGTTTAGAGTCACGGAGGGGAAGTTGGAGTCTATCCCAGGTGACTTGTGGACAGAGTTCACCTGAATGCCTGTCAATCACAGGACTGACACAGAGACGAAAAATCAACAATAAATATTTTTGGAAGACTGGAGAATTGTACGCATTTTTTAAATTCAGCTGGCAGTTGCTGAGAATATAATATTTCTGAGTGAAGTATAATGCAGGTCGTATGGTAGACTTAGGTTAGCATGTCGGCCTTAGAGTCAATAGGTTCTGGGTTCGAATCGGGCCTCTGGCCTTTCTGTGTGGTGTTTGCATGTTCTTCCCGTGCTTGCGGGTTAGTGTTAGTGAGGATAGGCGGCATTTTCCGGCGTAGCCCAGCACTCCTCAACCTGGCTCAAATTGCTTTGTCTGGTGCATCTTCTCTCCCTTAGGTGTGGCCCCCTGTCAGACCCAGCAGCCATGTCAGACACCCCACCAGGACGAGGTGCTCAGCAGAATGAGGAAAAGGCAAACCAAGAACAACCCCTATCTCTATTTGACCTCCTTGCTGCATCGCAGGCGCTCAGAGGACGACCAGACAGGCATCCTCACCGGCGCTGACTTGGAGGGCCCCAATTACGGGACCCTCCGCTGACCCAAGGGGTCAAGCCATTGAACTCGACTTAAGGCCACCTCAGCCTGCCGTGCTCTACCCCTACCACACCCTGATCTTAGTATCCAGCTGATAGCTTTCCTATCATCTCTAGAGCTGATGGGGGTTTAATGGAGGCATCGACGTGAGTACATGAACAATCAGTTTGACTTCCCTCCATCTCACTTGAAAAGATATATAATGTATATAAATAGTTAAAACAAGGGAGTGAAGTTCTGTTCTACAGTAATAAAGACATTTTTTCACTCACGCAGGAGGGGGCGGGCAGGGGTCCATATGTTTTTCCAGTGATACAGTGTACTGTTACGCCAAGTGTGTCCACTCACCGACTTTTCCTACAATACAAATAGTGTCAGTATATAAACACAGGGTTCTTACCACCAAATATACCTCAGAGTAAACGCAGAGTTTCTGTAATTCTTGTGGTATACTGTACGTACTTGACCTTTTTACATATGGAGAAAAAAAGACTAAGGTTTGGATCATGCGATGAGCTCGTTTTTTTTTTTCTGACACGTTAGCTAACGTTTGGTTCTCGTTATTAGCTTGTGTTCATTTAGCGGTACTATCCACTGAGACTGTGTCTTAATGTGTCGATGTTAAGATGTCGGACTCGCCTGGCGGTGGGTGGTTCTTAGACGAACAGGGTGTTCAATCGTAAAATGTTGCGTAGGATGAAGTTCACTTGTGACGCGTGGCACATCTGGAGGTGCCTTTTTTTGCCTTTGCGCTTGTCTTTTTTCTAGCTTAAACTTGCCTTTTCCGTCGCCTTCTCACATTAGTGTCATTGGAGAGGATGCTAAAACTACTGTTCTTCTGTTTGCCAGAGAAGCATGGCTCCTGTTTTGTTTGTTGGCTTTTTATAGTTTCAGCTTCCGAGTCGATATGAAACGCACAGGCCTGTCGAAAGGGGAAAAAAGGCAAATAAATAAACCAATAAATAAAAGTTTATGCAGATGGAATAAAGGTGCTGCATGTTAAATAGAAACTTAGCAAGCATAGGATGCCTCATAAAGCTGGAAAGTGCTAAAAGCAATGAATACGATACAGCGGACCCTCAGGAGTCGAACTTAGTTGAAACTTCAGTTTATTATTATTATTTTCCCCATAAGAAATTATTGAAGTGACAGTGGGCAACTCCAACCTCCACATCAATCTTTTCACTACCTTAATTCCCACAAATATTGGCACTTTTTCTAATAGAAGTCATGCCTCAAATACTCATCTTTTGCATCATCAACTTGAATAAAAAAAAACACCACAACCCAAATATGCTACCAGGAAATAAAAGTGTAATAACCATAATTATCTTAATGCATGGACGCTATTGTTCACGCACAGACAAGCTGTGTCCTTTGCGAGCCAAAACAGCAGCACCTACCGAGCCACTCTGACAGAAGCCGTGCCTCAAATACTCACCGGCTGTATCGTAAACTTGAACAAATAAACGGCTTATTGCAAATATCCCCCAAATAAGTCTTAACTGTAATTATCTGAGCACATAGACGTGTCGTTATTGTTCAAACACATTCAAGACTTCACTAGATCTTAGTGATGTAGGGATGGCGTCTTAAATGACGAGCAGCATTCCAGTGGACGCTGAACTGTGGTCACTCCACAAGCTTGTGTGCATCCATGTTTATGCCCCTGTAAATATGGTTGTAATAATAGAAGCTAGCTGGATGGTGGTTCGCTAGCAGCTAAAGTTAGCAATGGACTCCATTGCCTGAAGTTCACTGTCTCTTCAGCCTCACAATCTTCATTATGCTCACTCAATTTTGGCTAAGATGGTGATCTATGATATGACAATGACAATGAAGTTTTTATGCAACTTTTAATACATGTTTTCCCCAAAATTGAATTACAAATTGAACAACCATTGCATTCAGATTTTGAATCATCGCTTAAATCCTTTCTCGGGGTTGAACTGTTCACCATCATAAATTGTCTAATATTTTAAGTCACATTAAAGTTAAATGAATCATTATTACCTGTGTAATGGTACGCCAAAAATTTCAGTCTCGTACCTTGGTTTTTAGGTCACGGTTCGTTTCACATCGGGTACAGAAAGGGAACAAAATGCTAAATTATGCAAACATTTTGCATAAAAAGGAACAAATCCAATCAAGGAAAAACAAACTGATAGCAGTAAATTCTTAGAGAGAAAAAGATTTAAAAAATCTATACAATACAATAAGAGTAAATATTGGAAAATGTATAGGAGCTAAAATATTTTATTTTTAGGAAAGTGCAACATCAATTTTGTCTTCTTTTTTAGGAAATTAATAATGCACACAAGTGTGACAGTAACAGTGACAATCTGGCTTGATCTGTTTCAATGCCTCTAGGATTTACATTTATACCGTCATTCCCCCCCCCCCCCCCCCCCATTCTGCATTGATATTCACTTTGATGTGATGCAATTATAAATGATTGAACAATTTTTTTGTATTGCATATCATTAGCCACGATGGCCGCTATCCAGTGGCTAAGTCGCACTGTATTTGTTCAAAAGCAGAAAGTTACACTTCTTTTCCCTTACCTAATATGATCCATGTGGGAACTTGGTACAACGATACCAAAAAGGCAGAACACGAATACATGTATCGTTACCAGTATATTTGCTGAGTACCGCCTTTTGCGCTTTTTTTCATTCTTAGTTCTATTAGGATTATTGCCATTTGTCTCTTTGTAAACCAAAGAGACAAATGATAGCTACAAAAAGGCCAAAGAAAATGTAAAAAAAAGAAAATCAACTAATTTGACATTCGTCTGAATCCCGAGGGTCCACTGTACCGAACCACAACCAACACAGCGACTGTTTAACAAGTGTATATTACTTTCTAGCTACTGTATGTTTGTTGATTTCTGACACTAGCCGATAATGAATGTATGTTTTTCGCTGTACAGGAAATGAATGTCCCAATGTCGCAGTGCATTGAATGATTGCAGACGTTTTTTTAAGGTGCAACATGCACCTAGGCCAAATTGTTCAGTACTGTTAGGCCCCTTTACAAGATCTGTTTTGTTTTAAAAGCTTATTCAATCATGCAAATATGACAAGGAATTTGATACAGATTAGAAGTCAAAAGTTGATGGCTGCCTGAAAGTGAGTGTCCACACAAATCGGTACAAGAGACAGTGATTTAAGAAGAACAAAAAAAAAGGATCTATATTTGTTATGTACTGTACATGTATCGTATTTGTAGAGAGAAACCGCGTTTTACGGAACTAACTTCTTGTAATGAGGATGTACAAAAATGACGGGAGACGTAGAGATAAATTAGATTATATATCTATATATTACACAAAAGTATTTACTTATAGTACGGCTTTAAGTGGAAACATTTTAAGGTGCCTCGTTTGTCATGCTTTTAGCGCACATGGTTTTACCCCCAGCGGAGTGAACCTAATAATGTTAGCAGCGTATGATGTATCGCTTCTGCTTGTATATTTTATCCTGTGAAAATTTTAAGCTTTAGACGCAGACTTCTATAGCCTCATTCATGCAGACACCCTGCAAAATTCCTGCATCAGAGGCGTGACAGTAGGGCTAGTTAATATGGCCTTAAAATAACATCTCCCCCCAAATTGCCCAAAAACCTGATTTCCGATTTTAATGCTTAATGGGTTTTTTCCCTTGCTTCATTTCTCCTGATACGAAACAAGCTTTTGAAAGTTTTTTTCCCCCCAGCAATAATTTTTCTCCCCCAGCATTAACTTGCATCAACCTCCACAGAAATAATACAAACCTCAATTCCGATGAAGTTGGGACATTGTGTAAAGCGTAAATAAAAACAAAATACAATGTTTTGCAAATCGCTTTCAACCTATATTCAAAGACAAGATGTTTAATGTTCAAACTGATTGACGTTGTTGTTTTTTGCAAATATTCTCTCATTTTGAATTTGATGCCTGCCTCCCGGGACTGAGAGGCAGTGACTGGCAGGGACTGACTGGCAGCCCAGTCAAGTACTCTCACTCTTTTTACTACGAAGCCATGCTGTTGAAACACATCCAGAATGTGGCTTGGCATTATCTTGCAGGGATATAAGCAGGGATGTCCCTGAAGAAGGCGTTGCTTGGATGGCAGTATTTGTTGATCCAAAACCTGTACAGCATGTAACTTTCAGCAATAATGGTGCCTTCAGAGATGCGCAAGTTACCCATGCCATGGGCACTAACACAACCCCATTCCATCATAGATGCTGGCTTTTGAACTTTGCGCTGATAACAATCCGGATGGTCCTTTTCCTCTTTGGCACGTAGGACTCGACCTCCATGATTTCCAAAAACAATTTGAAATGTAGATTCCTCAGACCACAGCACACTTTGCGTCAGTCCATCTCAGATGAGCACGGGTCCAGAGAAGCCGGCCGTGTTTCTGTGTGTTATTAATTTATGGCTTTCACTTTGCATGGTAGAGTTTTAACTTGCATTTGTAGATGTAGCGACAAACTGTGTTAATGATGCTGAGGGATCAAAGGTCACTGGCATTCAGTGTTACTTTTTGGCCTTCCCAGTTACGAGCAGAGTTTTCTCTAGGTTCTCTGAATCTTTTGACAATATCATGGAACAGAGATTATGAAATCCCTAAAGTGCTTGCAATTGTACGTTGAGAGACATTCTTAAACTGTTGGACTATTTGCTCACGCAGAGTGGTGAACCTCCCCCTATTCTTGATTGTGAACAACTGAGCCTTTCGGGGATGCTCCTTCTATACCCAATCATGACACTCACCTGTTTCCAATTAACCTGTGGAATGTTCCTAACAGGTGTTTTTGAGCCCAGTCTCTTGTTGTCCCTGTTCTAGCTTTTTGGAACATGTTGCAGGCATCAAATTAAAAATTAGTGAATATTTGCATGCCCTGCGATTGGCTGGCGGCCAGTTCAGGGTGTACCCCGCCTCTCTCTGAAGATAGCTGGGATAGGCTCCAGCACGCCCCCGACCCTATTGAGGATAAGCGGTACAGAAAATGGATGGATGGATGAATATTTGCACCCAAAAAACTAAGTTTATCAGTTTGAACATTAAATATGTTGTCTTTGTAGTCTATTCAGTTGACTATAGGTTGAAAACTATTTACAAATTATTGCATTCTGTTTTACTGTAATTTACCTTTTACACAACGTCCAGACTTCATTGGAATTGGGGTTTGTAGAAATATTTTTTTCTTTACAGATACTGTAATAACAAAATAAGTGCTTCCTCTCAAAATATGCATGTAAATGTTACTTAATAAATTCAGATTTTTAATTTTCGACAATTTAATGGCATAAAATAAGCCGTCAAACTGCATGGCTTGGCTGGTGCTTATGTAAGAGTACTGCTCTCTCGTGGTCTTTTCTCAAGTAGAAATGTGCATGAGAGGCAAGGTGACCGTGGCAAAACATTTGTGACAAAAGCTGAAAGTGTCAAATGTTTCTAAGATGTCGATAGATCACTGCTTTTGCAACGTATAAATGGGCTTGGGTAAAATATTAACGCGAGTGACAACATGATTTCCTTCCACCGGATCTCTTGTCATACACAAAACAATGTCAAAAAGATTCCGCTCATGGTGTCTGTTTCTTAGCAGTATTTCCGGTATTTCCCCCAACCTTTATTGAGCTATGGCACATATTTTTCATTAGAAAAATCTCACAGCACACGGCCAAACAAAAATGTCACAAGTACAGCATATACTGTTACTGAAGTAATGATGATCCCGGCTCAGTTTACTCACAAATATACTCAGTGTTAAATTTGGGACTGAAGCTATTGTTCTGTTGTAGAAAAAGGCTACTGGGGGAAACACACGTTACCGTTATTTCTCATGTATAATACGCATTTCTTTAATTAAAAAAAAAGTATCTTCTAAAGTCGATAGGGAGAAAAGGAAAAGGAAAAAAAAATAACATTGTATAAATGTATATCAGTACCTAGGGGTTGTGAAAAAGGTGTACATTCATTCCAGTATGATATATAATATCTAATGTTACAAACATATAATATGGTAAATTTTCGTTGCTTACCCAAGAATCATGACGTTTTTTTGTTGGCGCCGCCATATCTTATGTGTGTTGCCACAGCGTCTGTCCGTTGATGGCATGGGATTTTACCATCTCTACTAGACAGCAGATTTATTTCTTGTACCGCCACTTCACGGAGCACATCTCCCAAGTTAGAAAATGTCAAGGAAACGGATGAGTTGCTTTGTTGATTTTAAGAAGAAAGTGATCACTTTTGCTGTCAGAGGGGAACCTTGATGTAGCTCAGTAGTTCTATATAAAGCTAATGAAAGATTATGGAGGAAATGCAAAGAAAAGCTCCTACCCAGTAAAACTGTACTCTTTTCAACAGTATTATTCAAATGTTGTACTTACATCAGTGAGCATTGATTTGAGTCGATCACTGTCTTCGTTTTTTGCTAATGTGAGAATTCGAGTGGAAATGCATGGTGAGGAAGTGACATAAACGTCAGCGCATGCACACAGAGCAGAACATTTCTTTGAAAAACCTAATCAAATATGGATAATATTTGATGTTTTGAGCATGTATACCAGCAAATCCATTTGACATATTTTACTTGGGGGTGCGTATTATACTCGACAGCGTCTTATACACGAGAAATTATGGTAATTGTACCGTCTGCCATCTAGTGGAAGTACATTTAATTGTTCTGCCTGTCACTGTACGTCGCTGGCATAGATAGATGAACAAAGATTTTATTTTAATCGTCCTGATAAATAAATACATTCAAATTCACCCAGCTCTACGTGACAGTAGATCAGGATATTGTTTGTGTAAAAAAAAAAAAAAAAAAACTTGTCAGACAACGCCATAGCTTCCGACACAACAAGGCGAGAGAACAAAGTGCTCCTGGAAAACCCTTACACGCAGGTGACGTGCCACCTGTGTTACGGCTCCGATACTACCTCCGAAGCCGAGAAATCACCAGGTCGTCTCCATTTATAGATACAGCATTAAAAAGGGACTTCTAAGACCCGACCAGCCATTTAAAGCTACCAAACAAATGTTAGCTCCCGGGCTGAAGCGTTGTGCATTACGTAGCGTTTACGAGCGTGTTAGCGGCTTCTCAGCATTATGACTTGGTGCTACGTTCAAAACTGTGGTGCTGTAGAGTAGAAAATACAACCTCTTTATTGATTTTTTTATTTTTATTTAATTTGATTTATTTTTTTTGGGTGGTGGGGCAGGGGATAGTCCAGCTAAAACTAGGCCCGTCTCTCTTATCATGACCCTGTTGACTACAATGGTGGTGATAGACCATACTGGGAAAAATAGTTGTGTACTCTAAGGTAAGCTTGGAAAATAACAATTAGATTTGTGACCTTCAAATAACCATGTGATTACCTGCTTCTATAGCATGTGTGTGGGTGTGTGTGTGTGTGTGTCTGTCTGTCTGTCTGTGCTTCCAAGGTACCCTCTCAAAAAAAGTACTGCTGATATTCAGAGTGTGAACTCCGCCTAAATGAGTGGAATCACCCGTAGGTCCACCATCTCGATTTTGCAGCTCTGTTTTTTTGTCTCAAGCACACCACTGCAGGGGCGTCTCTCACCACACCTCCACCCTCACATGGAACGTTTTCACACTGACGTCACACCACTTCCTCACTTCCCCAACTGCAGCTTTTGCCAAGCTTTCTTCTTCGGCGAATCATTATGTGCGTCAGAAAGAAAGAGTTCTTGGTTCACAATTATCTGTCATTGGTTTAATTGAGATTGTATGTATCAAAACTACCAGTGGTATCGGTGAGTACTCAAGAGTGAATAATAATAAAAAAAAAAAAGTGGTATTGAACATCCCTAAAAATAGCAATTACAATAGACTAGCATTATGTACCGCAGTTTCGGGACCAAAATTATAATGGGAAACAGTTTTGCAAGACTGTGGTAAGCCTTTCCAAACTTTTTAAGGCACGCATCCTCTTCGCCACCCCAACAGAGGTGATGCGTCCCCTCTCATTGGTCATACGTTTCCTTTCGTCATCAGCCTGAAGTAAAGGTAACTCCAGGAGTTACAGTGGTGTGACGTCATGGTACAAAAGGTCTAGTATTCCTTGGAGTACCGGACAGTTTAGCCACGTTTTCCCATGGAAAGCTCACACATCCCCTACTTTTAGGAACGGATGTTGTCTTCCGTGATAATTTTTCCCCCCTTGTTGTCTCAAAAAACAAAAAAACAAAAAAACGTACAGTGTTAAAGAGGGCTGCTTTGGACGTACTGTTAGCTCCGTTTTTTTGTTTTTGGTCACAGCTTTTCTGCTTCACGAGCTCCTGTCGGGGTGATACTTTAACAATTCTTTTTATTGTATTAATCTTGCATGGAGAGTCAATACAAACATTTAACAGTCATTCACGGACATCTGAGCTGGTTGTTAATGGACAGAAACCGAGAGTAATATGTAGTATTTTCTATATTCTCTGTTTTTTCATGTGTACCAGCACTGAGGAACTAGAATGTATTATTATTATTATTATTATTATTATTATTATTATTATTGTAGGCTACAATACAAAAAGCACTACATTGTTAACTGTTTTAGCGTAAATTGCTCATTATCAAGCAAGCAAGCCACGTAGTGCTTCAAAGGAAACAAAGTGTATTTTTTCCATTCTCCATCCATCCACTCGACTCTGTGCTGTACATCACATGTTTACATTCTGTGTTTGGGTGCAAAATTCACATTTGTAAATATCTCAGTGCAACAAACTCGTTCATTTACTCTTTTGTTATTCCGTCCTGTCATCGGGTTTAACATGGACACATTGTGAGCAATTAACTCATACTGTATGGTGCTGTACCAAAGCCTTATGTATGATATTTGTATTACTTTTCTCACCGCTGTCAAGTGGCATCTGTAAAGTAATTTTCATTTGTGTGTGTGTGTGTGTGTGTGGGGGGGGGGGGGGGGGGGGGGGTGTGAAGGAAACAGACACAAGCTACAATGTAAAAAAATAAAATCACTCTGGCCTGGTTTAAACCCTGTCCTTTTTAAGGGGAGAAAAAGCGCCACAGGCGGTGGTTGCGGCGGCTTGAGCGCATCATCTCAGCTCTTCCTCGCCACATGCAGTGCGCCTGCGAGAATATGAACGCATTCATGTCACCATATCATGTCCAACGCTTAGTCCCATAAGGAATTTTTCTCGCAAATTTTTGTATTTTGATATAATAAAAAAGACAAAAGAGGTCTTCCTGTTGTACTTTCTTTATATAAAGCTGTACATTGTTTCACTTGTTCATTTGTTCACTACTGGTGTAGATCGGAGCATATATGTTATAATAAAAAAAAAGTCCCGTCCAAAAATATTGGAAAACTGAGGCCAAATTCTTCATATTTGCTTTAGACTGAAACCATTTGGGTTTGACATCAAGAAATTAATATGACAGCTTTTATCCTTTCGAAAATTGTTTACATCGCGATCAAATACATCACTTGGGAGATAATTGCATCACATGTCAAACGCAACTCTCGGGCCAGATTCTGCCTGCCACATTTTTGTGTCTTGCTAAATTGATTTCATTCTTGCAGAAAATATGAACATAATTGCTTTTTTTTTCTTTTTTTTTTTTACTATTACAAGCATTTTGTTCCCACCAAATCTGTTTTTGACATAAATTGAACAATACTTTTTTTATATTTGATTGTCAATATTTTCTATAACTTGTGATTTCCAATTCAATGAAGGGGCAGGGGCATATTTGTATACACAATAATATGATTTTTTAAATCATTTTTATCGTCATAACCTCCCTCTGAGGAAACCATCTCTATTATGTGGCTAGCGATAAAAGCATTAGTTTGACGCTCCTGAGTATGCATGATGATTTTTTTCCCCCCAAGATTCTCTTTCAGTTGTTGTTTATACATATTGGGGACGACACCCTTCAGCTTCCGCTTAAACAGGTAAAATGCATTCTCCATAGGGTTTAAGTCCGAAGATCGACGGGTGCAAACATTTGGCCATGTCAGTGGGCCACAGGCTTGACAGTTATTTAAAGCAGAAGTTATTTTAACATGTGCAAACATTTTGAGTCTCAACATGACAGGCACAACACTCCATCGCTATCTCTCTTCTGGTTCAGCCAAAAGGTATTTCTGAGGGCTTCTTCCTTCTTCTGAGCATGCTTTTATGGATTTTGCTTTTGTGCACAAGGAACCTAAAAGCCTCACCAATACAGTCACCACAAAATTGGAAGCATGCAATTGTCCAAAATGCCTCGCTATGATTAAGAAGGAGCAACTACGGTGTCTCGTCCAACCTTTGATTGATTAATGAATTGATAAAGAGGCGTGTCTCAATACTTTTGTCCATATAAGAAAGTGTAGTTCACATGGTGGACACAGGGTGTAAATGTTGTGCATGTTTAGCCACACGACTAAGTCAAAGCAACACACATTTATTCACATTAAGAGCAAGTTATTAATTCAAGCAGCTTAAATGGACTGCCGAGCTGCCAAAAACTATTGCAACATTTGTAGTCAATGTTTAATCTTTTTTTTTAAGAAATACAATTGCAAGGCGACTTAGGCGGAGCAAGAAAAACAAATAAGTTGAAAGAGAATGAATGACCTTTGAGCTTTTGCTCCAGTTTTTCCAGCCCAAGGGCATTCTGGGAAAAGAAAAGCGAAAAAGCATTTGCATACACCTGGGGTAACCACCTGTTAAGCCACTAGATAAATATTAAAAAGCAATTAGGGACATTCTGTCTTTCTTCTCAAAGTGCATACACGCTCTTCTTAACATTGTTCCAGTGATGTTTAAAAAAAAATATGGGATTCGGGAAAGAAACTCAGGTACCATTAAAAAAATAAAATCATACTGATGAATTCCCACCTGTATAGTATTGTATTACTGTATAAAATGTGTTGCCATCCAATGACAAACATTTTAACCACGTTGTTATAGGTTTTTTTTATTTTATTTTTTTAAAATCAGCAACATAAACATGTCTTTTCTTGACGTTTTATCAGATAAAAACGAAACACAATGCTTCAACATTATCAGTAAAACCTAAAAAAAACAATCAATACAGATAGGACGATATGATAGGGAACGCATTCAAATGAATATTTAAATGTGTAGTACGCAGTTTTCAAACTGCAAGCAACATTTGAATGTAGCCTCGCATCTCTGCCCAAAGAAACGCCCCAGTATTTCCAAACACGAAACGTTACCGGTTTGATGTTGTATTTTTGGAAATGCACTGTATAATCAAATAAAAATATAAGCGAGGTCAAACCTTACCTGACGACCCGGTGAGACTTGACCCAAACCTAGGGGTGGCCAAGCACAGCGTTAGGGGGCACTGACCCCTCCGGCCCCCCAGAACCGCCACTGAAGACAACAGCCATAAAGAAGTTCGGCTTCAAACATGTCCTCAACCCATAGTCATGCTCATTAGCGCAGCATACACAGGACGTCCACTAAATTGTTTTCCAGGTTTGGTCACGTCACGTGACGTTCCGCATATCGTGGATTAATAGGCCTTAGGTTTAAAAAAAAAAAAATATATATATATATATATATTTTAAAATATTATTCCAGCACGTTATCGAAAACTGTTAACTACATCGAATATTACGGACAATGAGTGAGTGAAGTGCTACCTCCCACCTGCACACACGGTTTATATAAGAGTGCGCGCTCGTGGCAGATGGAGTGTGGGGGGCTCCTCGGCTGTGTGGCCCATTACGAAACAGCCCCCCACCACCCACCCCACGCACTATCCCACGCCTTCTTCTACTTCGCCTCACTGCCCGGCTCCTTGGCAGCAGCTCGGCGTGGGAAACACCACCCGCGCGGACGCCGTCCATCCGAGGCGCGGGCACGGAGGCGGTGTGGTGCGCGCTCCCGAGCTCGAGTGCAGTCAGACACAGTGAGAGGAAGCGAGGAGCCGCAGCAGTCAAGTAGCAAGCAGCACCTCTGCGTTTGGTTTTCGTTTGATCGTTGTATTCATTACAACTTTGGACGTCAACCTCAGCGGTCTGTGTATCGCGTGTAAGCCGGCTGTCGATGCAGTGCCATGCCGACATCATGCTGGCGGATGCCGAGGAGCTGCTCCCTTCGGCGGCTTAGATCAGCGGAGGACTCCCGGCCGCAGCAGGTAGGAGGACGCTCGGAGCCGTCCCCATCCTCCGCCATGACATCATGGAACACACGTACAGTGTACTGTAGAGAGTCGAGACACATGTCGCTGTAATGCACAAGCTGCAGCAAGGTGAGTGGTGGTGGTGGTGGTAGTGGTGGGTGGGGAGGCCACACAGCTGTTGCGTGGGTGCTGCTGCAGGTCAGAGTCCACCTGGAGAGAACTTAACACAGTTAACTGCTAACGACCAGTCGACACCCAAAGCAATATAATGCAGCACATCACTTGAAATGTGCTTTTGTTTTGTTTTGCGGTTCGTGTCACTGCATATGTGTGCGTATACGAAGGGTCTACAACATTATGCATGATCGTTGTAACAGGCACTGCGGTGCTTTCCAGTACAGATGCAACCTATTCTTACGAACAAGTTAGGTTCCAGAAGGCTGATTGCATCAGGAATTGTGCGTAAGTCGTTATTTCGGTTAAAAAAAAAAATGCTTGGATTCGGTTCGGTACGGCCCTGGAACAAGCCCGCTTTCACATTAAAAAAAAAAAAAAAAAAAAAAAATATATATATATATATATATATATGTATATATGTATATATGTGTATATATATATAGTCACTGATGGTGTAGTGGTACACTCGCCTGACTTTGGTGCAGGCAGCGTGGGTTCAGTTCCCACTCAGTGACTGTGTGAATGTGAGTGCGAATGGTTGTCCGTGTCTATATGTGCCCTGTGACTGACTGGTGACCAGTTCAGGGTGTAGTCTGCCTTTCGCCCGAAGTCAGCTGGGATAGGCTCCAGCGACCCTAACCAGGATAAGCGGTGTTGAAAATGGATGGATGGATGGATGGATGGATGGATATATATATATATATATATATATTTTTTTTTTTGTGAAAACAGAAACAAATGTTCTGAACAGGTAGATCAGGGGTGTCAAACTCATTTTTGTCTCAGGCCGCATTGTAGTTATGATTTCCCTCAGAAGGCCGTTAGAACAGTGAAACCATATAAATGTTTCATCACCAAATCATATATTATTACCATTACACAACAAATTGAGGGTTTGTTCAACTATTGTTGAAGTTACTGTAGAAGAAGGGTTTGGTAACAGAAAAATGCAATATCTCAACATTATTGTTTATTATTATAACAATTCGGAATTTGGGTACAGATTTTTGCAAAAATCACGGAAGTTGACGAGCATGATTTGCTTTTGCGGGCCACACAAAATAATGTGGCGGGCCGCATCTGGCCCCCATCTGGCCCCCAGGCCTTGAGTTTGACTACCAATCAGGTAGCTTAAAAGCGTGACCAAACTGTGGCATCAATTAGGTGCAGCAGACTAACTAACTAAAGAGCTAATATGGCAGTCTGAGCTAATATGGCAGTCTGTTTGTATGTCCAAATGTTCCTAAATCAAAGTCAAGTAGTCAAGAGTCTCTTCGAGACTTAGTCCAATTGACTTACAGATGTTTTGTTCAAAAAATAAAAATACAACAGAAACGCAAGGGCGTGTATGTATGTTGTCGCTTCGCAACCCGTTAAAACTACTACTGCTACTTACACTACTACTTTCCCATTAGCCGTTTCAGTTGGTGAGTATGGACTCTTATGCCATCATAATGAACATTGTACAGCACCAGACTATGTGATAAACGTTGCCCATTCGACATCCATTGCAGCCTGGTCATCCTGGAAGGGGGAACCCCCTCATCTGCGGTCTGTTCTCGAGGTTTATTTTTCCCCCAAATGGGATTTTGAGTTTTTCCTTGCCCGATTGGGGGGGGTTTAGATTAGGCGATGTTGTCAATCATTGCCAACTGCGGGCCTGTGAAGCCCTTTGAGACTCTTTTGTGATTAAGGGCTATACAAATAAACTTGACTTGAATTGAGTAGTGTGATGGTCTGTGTTTTAGTTTGCAAATGGGTGGGGGCATTCTTACACAAATGTGCAAAGTACTTCATTGCGTTCATAACTTGCAAATGTCGTAAACCAAGGACCCGCTGTAACGAGAAAGTCTCCGTAGAGCAGGGTTGTGGAACATCCATCCCGTGAGTCAACTAAAGCCCTCGCGAGCCTTTGATCTGGCCCGCAGTCCAATTCTAAAAAGCAAATAAAATCTCTGTCGAACTGTTACGAAAGTCACCCAAATTCTTTAACCCAGAAATGTTCAAATATGAACAGAATAAAACACATTTGTGTGGTCATTGTGTCATATTTAGTTTTGCCCTTGGAAGACTATTAAAAACTGATAATGGCTTCTGATATAGGAAAAAATAATCACCAAGCTTGTAGTGCAGCACAAACCAAGGTCAAGCAAAACATCGTATCCATCTGTGTAGCTCCTTCCTGAAATGTATGGATGCCATTAGGATTCTATAGTGTGGACTGTACCATTGTGACTCATGAACACCAAAAGTTGCTTAAAACTGCCAACTGAGGATATGCTGAGTTGAGGGCGATTTTGAGCCATGGGTAAAAGTATCAATTAATCAATTGTTATCATTACATTATTTGGCTCGGGAGACTCAATCTTTGAAGTTTCTGAACTCACGTTTCCATGCCGACGTTATAGTCATCAGAGTAATGCTGCCTGGTAGACTTGTGCCATAGCGTGGATGTTAGGTGATGTGTCCATGTGCCACATACACACAGTGTAGTGTATGAAGCACTGCCTACACAAGTGAAAATGTCCCCCCCCCCCGCCCCCCCTCACACACACACACACACACACTCTGGGTAGACGCCATGCAAGTCGAAAGGCTCAGTCGTCGTGGTAACAAAAGTCCATTGGCTCAGCAGTATGTGGGGGAGGGTGTACAGTCGCTCACTTGCACAAGACAGGGGGCGCCTCTTCAACGGGCTAATTTCAGCCAGACAAAATAAGAGGGGATGGAAATTAATAATTCTATAATTCTTGATCCTTGGGTTATTTTGATGACAGCATTTGGTCGAGTGGGTGGAGTTGATTGTTGATTAATCGTCTCATGCAGCAGTTGAGGCAAAACCGAGTTGACTACTTTGCTGCAACCACCTTGCGTGCTTTTGATTCGGTCTCAACCGGTTTGCTTTTTAAAGAAGACGAGCATGATGACGTCACCAAAGATGAAGCAGGTGTTCCGAACGTTCAGAGACAGCTGCTCCCATCCCAATTAAAGGTTTGTTCATTTTCTCCTTCGGCAATTCAGGAAATGCAGTCAAATGCTAGTTTACAAGGTGCTAAATGTGCTCACTATTGAGTACGCTGGGACGGTAGTTGATGTACGGCGAATAAGAAGCTCACAGTAATTCAGTGAGAGTGCATTGTTGCACCGCGGAATGCAGTCAACGCAGGCCAGCTCTGGAGAAAAGGCCGCCGGTTGCCGTGGCAACCCCTCCCGTCCACGTCGACTCCTTCAGACCGAGGATGAGGTGGCGAAAGGAGGGAAATAAGCCTCCCGGGAACCTTTTGACTCGCTCAATCTGCCTGAGGCGACGTCTTCGCCCCCCCTCGTCCTTGTCTGCCATTTTTAAAGTGCACTTGTTGGGGAGAGTTATGGTGGGGGGGGGGGGGTCGTACCATCACGTAATCTTCTCCAAATCTGACAGATTAACTTTATGTCGTCTCACACGGAGGCTCAATCTCCTCGCCGTCACACTGGGGCCAGAGAGCACGGCGATTAAGTGCGCTCTGATTAAATTGTGCACAATAAAGTCACAACTATTTAATCAATACGCCCGTTTCTCACCCGGGATGACGATTTACTGTAATCTGTCCCACACTAAAAATACCCCACCAAAGCAACTTTGTTACTACTACTCTGTTGTAGACACCTACACAAATTACATAACTATACAGTGTTGCTGATGAGCATTTGACTACATTTTCTTGGTGGAATATGGGGAGAAGTATCCATGACTAATCGGGCTCATCTTCTCATGTTTACCCAGAGAAAATACGTAGGCAGCCATTTGTCCTGTCAAGACCGGAGCAGCTGAAGCAGGTTCCATAAACAGCCCACATGAAGTAGACGTGTCCTATTTTTTTCCTTTTTTTCCATGTAGGCCATCAGATAGATGTCTTTTTTGTGTGTGTGCAGCTTTAAAAAAAACACGCCTTTTAAGTGCTTGTACCTCAAAGGGTTCCTTCCAGGTAGACTGTCTTGTTTATTGCAGTTTATGGACCGGCAGAACACTGCAGTAGTATGTGCTCTGCTGCCGAAGATACTTCGTAACGTCTCACAGAATGTGTGCTTTGTTTGACAGTGATGTTTTCTTGTCTAACTATGTCAACAATTGATCTACCTGAAGCTCGGCGTCCAGTCTGTTTTGGAATGGCCATTTCATTAGTTACCCTTGCACAATCCAATACAAGAGCTGTATTCAAAATTCTCCCTTGACAAAGACAAAACCGCTTGATTTCGATTGACACGAATGCCAATTGCTAACATTGCTGCAAATAGAATTAAAGTTGAAATGAAAACATAAAAGAACATGCGCTGCAAAACTATCGTTTTTACAGAAATCTGGTGATGTTTATCTACTCAACTCAAGATGGGGAAGGTATCTATTGAAGGGGAGTCAGGGTGTCTGGTGAGAGGTCTTCATTTGTGCAAAGGATTTTGGGAATTATATTAATCGGTATTACCAGTGTATGGCAATTTATGTCAAGTGAAAGTGGAATACAACCATGAACGCACACAACATTGTGGAGTGAGCATTTGTCAGAATGGTAATCGTCATTTAAGATCATGTAACCTAAGGCCATGTTTAATACTAGCAGTGAACTCATTTAAGATGTGGGTAAATCTCAACTCTAGTTCATATGAGAGATTCTACGTACCTTGCTAGGTGCGGCTGATTTTGTTAGGATATTTATATAGGGTATCTACTATTTTATTTACAGTATATCGAATATTTATCCATCCATCCATCCATTTGTCAAGCCGCTTCTCCTCACAAGGGTCACGGGAGTGCTGGAGCCTATCCCAGCTATCGTAGGGCAGGAGGCGGGGTACACCCTCAACTGGTTGCCAGCCAATCGCATTTAAAGCTTACAGCACCTGGTATTCCCAGGCAGTCTCCCATCCAAGGACTAAGCAGGCCAGCCTCTGCTTAGCTTCCGAGATCGGACGAGATCGGGCGTTCTCAGGGTAGTATGGCCGTAAGCCCTAACGTTTAGTTCAAGGAATTCTAATTGTCCTCTTGTGAACAATGGCGTCTATGAACATGTAATTACAGTTAAGACACTTTTTTTCTGATATATATATATATATATATATATATATATATATATATATATGTATGTATATATATATATATATACGTAAGTATATACGTGGTGGTGGAAAAAAAAGTTTTGTTCTGAATTATCTTGGCCTCATTTTTTAAATATAAAACAAACCCTTGCATTTGAGCCAGAGTTTATTGACTTTTTATACCCACTGCAACTCCATGAGAACAGCACGATACTAAACATTGATAAATGAATATATCAATCAAAAAGTGATATCACAGTGTTATATTTGATTCAGCTCTAGAATTAGATCCCATTAGACCTGACTGGTGTACTAAATTATTTGCCCAGTTAAGCAGTTAACCTCATGTATGTAACCTGGAGGACTCATGCCACAGCCTCCAAGGCCAAGTATTAGACTTGTGTGCTGCATTTTCCTGACATGGAATTCACATGAGGAATGTGCTCTCATTCCAGCGATAGATATTATAAACAAAGATAAGAACAAGGTGAGGGCTGGGCCTTAAATTCAACTCCATGTCAGGTATTTAAAGTGCTTGTTGGAGAGGAGATAGTAAAGAATGAATTGCAGTCTGATCCTGTCCGCCTGCTTGCATTCTGTTGAGTCATCAGGCTTTGTGAAGTTCGTCAACAGCCAACCAGTGAGGCTATAGGCCAGCCAGCAGCGTTCCTGGTGGGAAAGTGCGCTAGTGATGAGTCCACTCCCAACGTTTCAATGTTGATTAGTGAAGACCTCAAACTGCTTCATCGTTTCAATGTAATAGACCCTTAGTGCTTTTTGTGCCCCCATGCCCACGGTCATTGTTTGTTGCCAAGCACTCATTGCAAAGCTAGTTATGAGAAGATTGTATGGAGGACCATTAGGGAGTCTGGTTTCACTGTGTCAATGCATTCCCTCTGTTTGTTTACAGTACACGAAAAGAGGCGTAGTAATCATGGAGGGAGTAAATCAGTCATCTAATAGCTCCAGAAAAAGACTTTTAGTATCACATACTAAGGGCTACAGTAGTTCAATACACCGTTGCCACTGCCGTATATCGTGTACAACACGGTCTCAAGTCAAATTTGGGGGCGCGTATTATACCCCCAAATTTGACTCAAAAAAATCAGGGAAACCCTTTTACCTAGGTTTAATGCGCACCATCGATTTGCTACTATCCATGCTCATAACATGAAGTATGATCCATGTTTTTCAAAGAAATATTCTGCTCTGTGTGCATGCACTGATCTAATACATGCATCCATCCAGCCATCCATTTTCTGAGTCGCTTCTCCTCACTAGGGTCTCGGGCGTGCTGGAGCCTATCCCAGCTAAACTACCAGTGCACATACAGTAAAATGACCAGTGTTGTACCTAAACGAGTTCAATGAACGAATGTTCATAAAGTAGTTCACATTTTCAGCGAACAGTGAACTGAACTTAGTTCATTTCTGCCTGATGAACGTTATTGCGAACGAGCTCATTCTGGCGACAGAACGGTTTTTGAACAAAAGTTCATTTTCATTCAAAAGTGCCAGCTGGACCCTTCTGGACACACTGTATACAAGCCTTCATATGTCGGGGATGAACGTAGTATTTGGCGACCACCTTTCATATTTAAATTAGAGCTGCTAGGAATGCAAAGTTATTATTGTCCTTTCACCATTGTTCCTGTCATACTGTCTTGCGTATTTTTGTTTGCACATTTAGGGCAAAAGTCCTGTTTTTGTTAATTACTCATTTTAAAAAAATGACTATTCCTGCCACAAGTTTTTTTCTTGTGTTTTTGAGATTGTAGGGTGAAACCTGCAGCTGGTTACTCGTGTGGACTGAATGGGTGGCAACAGTGGAAAAAATGAAATGTCAGGATTTTGATGGTAATAATAAGCCTGTCAGCAACATCGTGAAAAAAAAATACGATGACCTTGTTCATTTTTGGAACAGTGAACTTAGTTTAAAATGTTGAATTATGAACTGTGAACTCAACGAGTTCATTTTTGGAACGGTGAATTGAACTTTGAACTAGTTCGCATAGAAAATGAACTTTCCCAACACTGATAATGCCTGTAGAGAGATTAGGATCTCACTCAGTAGAGCGCAGACCTCTGCCAAACCCAAAGTGTTGATACCTGTCAGTTAGCACTGGCTACTTCCTGGGTCGCAAAGGCCATCAAACTTTGTAAATAAAATACGAGCAGTGGATTAGTGCACAGTACTGTAGAAGTAATCAATTAACCAGCAAATGCTTCAAATACTACAACTGGTTGGCTAGCCAACGTACATAGCCCATTCCCTTCAGCAAGTAGACCCCTCCCCCTGACTGTGCAGCCCAACGTGCATCGTCACCGTGTCAGCTGGCAGCATTGTAGCATGACATCATCACACATGACGGTCCGAGCCTTCTCGCCTGGAGAGCAGGCGAGCGCGCGCCGCAGCCTCGAGTGGGTTCGCTCTGGCAAACTCTGAAAAACCTCCCTTATTCCCGCTCGCACCTGCCTTAACACAACCCTTCTCTTTTTCTCTTTTTTTTCTCTTTTCTCTCTCTCTCTCTCTCTCTCTCTCTCTCTCTCGCGTTCTCTGTATCTCTCCCGTTCCTCGCCCCTCACGTTTCAGGCAGCGTGCGCTTGCAGAACGACGGCATCATGGAGGCTGGCTGCGTGGTTGCCGCGGTGATTGAGAATGCCGCCTCACGGCCCCGGGGGGAGCCAGGAAGTAGTCACGTCCTTGAGGGGTGAGACCGTCTCTTCTTTTCTGCACTCACAACAAGTCATATATAGGCAGCACCAAGAGAAATGTATGGACTCTTTATGCATGCACAGCCATTTCTGTGGCCACAAGCAGTGTGACTGCACGTTGCAATGAGTAATGTAATGTGTACTTCTCATGTCACTGAGCTCATCACCCTGAATAAGTATGACAACGGCATGGCCCGTCCCTCTTGTTAAGTCTTTTTGTTGCTCAGAAAAGATGACTCCCCCCGAAGACAGTGAGTCACATTTGGAGTCAGGCTTTTGTAATGCGCTCGACTCGTGGTCGGCTATCTTTATGGTGGCCTGAATAGGTGAGCTTCACTCTGCTCGGCGCACAAAAGCCACAGAAAGGCTGCATTTCCTCTCTGCTTTGTCGTGTCTTACTGGCTATGTTATTAGAATCTTATCAGTCACATGTCGAATGACTGGGTCGTTCTTGTGCAGTGTCATGATTTGAGTGTGGCACACTTTGTCGACTCACCCGCCCCCTCTGCTGCACGTGTAAGGATTGCAGTTCTATCAGGTGGAAGAAACCCAAAAACTATTAGTAACAATCCATCTTCTATAGCAATTATCCTCATTAGGGTAGTGGGTGACCTGAAGCCTCTCCCAGCTGACTCTGGGCGAGAGGCAGGGTACACCCGAGGCTGGTCGCCAGTCAATTGCTGGGCACATATAGACGAGCAATCATTCATACTCGCATTAGCCCCTTTGGACAATTTTGCCCGCCTAATAGCGTAATTGTCCGTGTCATTTTTAACTTACTGTCACTATATCGATAAAAAATACTTAAATATCCTTGCAAAAAAATGTTGTTTTATCTTCTTGTCCGTGTAGCTTCAAAGTCATCCACGTCAAGGACTTACTATAGTGTGTTCACTGAGGAGTCCATTTGAAGTGTGCCGTTTTTTCAAGTCGATCAGCTGAGGTATAGTGTCCATCAGAGCGGCGACCATAATTTGAGGAAATATGGCTTCGGGCTCATGATTTACACGTGCTTTGTCAATTAATAAACAGATTAAACACATAGAAAACAGTATTATACAGTTGTCAGAGGGTGCGCTGCAATAGGTTGTCGCTAGAAAGCTAAACTATTCATAGTACACATTCTATTGAGACGAAAAAGACAAGTTTGATAACATTGTGTTACAAATTTTTTTTGTAAGTTGACAGTTTTTTAAAAAAATGATTTAAGAGAATTTTGCATTGTTGAAGTCCAAAATGACATTTGTTTCTCTAGGTCAGATTTCTATGCCAAGTTGCTAAGTTTATTCATCAAATGTTACAAACTTTGCTTACTGTAAATTGAATAGTAGACATTGAGCGAAGTAAGCACCTGTAAATTGAATGTTATGTCGTCATTGTTCAGAATTCATGAAAATTCATGAAAAATTCACTCCGTTTATATGAACCTCTGAAGCAAAAATACCTATACATGTAAACAAAAACATGTGGCCATTGAGAAAGTTGACCTGATTGAGCAAAACCAATATATTTGAATTCAGCACATTAAAATTGTGGCGGCACGGTGGCCGACTGGTTAGAGCGTCAGCCTCACAGTTCTGAGGACCCGGGTTCAATCCCCGGCCCCGACTGTGTGGAGTTTGCATGTTCTCCCCGTGCCTGCGTGGGTTTGCTCCGGGCACCCCGGTTTCCTCCCACATCCCAAAAACATGCATAAATTGGAGACTCTAAATTGCCCGTAGGTGTGACTGTGACTGTGAGTGCGAATGGTTGTGTGTTTGTATGTGCCCTGCGATTGGCTGGCAACCAGTTCAAGGTGTACCCCGCCTCCTGCCCGATGACAGCTGGGATAGGCTCCAGCACGCCCGCGACCCTAGTGAGGAGAAGCGGCTCAGAAAATGGATGGATGGATGGACATCAAAATTGTTCTAAATCAGCTAAAAAGCAACAATAAATTTGTTGTTGACCAATGTTATCTAATGCCTAGATCAGACTATAGGATTTTAGCCCCGATATTGGCCCGATTAGCTATCACGGGCGAGTTTCCAGAACGGGCCTGACATACTTTGTCTACAAAACTTGTAGTGTGTCATAATCCACAACCAACGATTTGTCAGGTAAAATGAAAGGTCTAGCATGTTAGATGTTTGGGGGGGGATATCGTTCATGTAGAATGACATATCAACGACAACTCTCCGACAGCGCACCTTGATGCCAACCAATAGGACTGCGTATTGTGACCGGCGGATTGCCTCCCGTGCTTGCTGTTGTCAACATACTTGGTCGCCGTTGTCAATATTTATTCTCGCGCACAAACCAATGTTTGCTGAAGCTTCAGAGCATGATTTGACAGCATGCCGGGATGTTTACGTACAAACGTTAGTGCTAGCTTGCTAGGCTGTATAACATTCTGTTGCTTGCTTGCGAGCAGTATCGTTTTAAAAGTATGTGAA
Source organism: Phycodurus eques (assembly GCF_024500275.1). Classification (NCBI taxonomy): domain Eukaryota; kingdom Metazoa; phylum Chordata; class Actinopteri; order Syngnathiformes; family Syngnathidae; genus Phycodurus; species Phycodurus eques. The sequence goes on from NC_084531.1 coordinate 15,765,264, forward strand.
CATACCTCAAGCAATCCTTGAATGGACAGCCCAAAACGTCCTATCCCGAGCACCCAGTTTTCCTCTTTTTGCTTTTTTTTTTAACCAATATTGCCGCGGGGATCCATTGTTTGACAAGAACTTGCTTTCGCCATGGTAACGGTTGTATCCGGTTGCATATAGTCTGACAAAGTAAAATCGTGAAACACCAATTTTTTCTTTTAGAATGATCCAGGCATAAACGAGAGCACAGAGTTCCACAAAGCCCAGCCAACCAGCCTTGATTTGGGTCAGCACCACTGATACCCACTGCATTTCACTTGACTGAGAAATGTCGGGAAAATGCCAAAAATGATATCTAAAAGTGAACATTCTTCTTTGGCCCACTCACCCCTCCTTAGTGGAAACCAGTTTCAGTAGTTCTGTAGCTAATTGTGCTTGCTAACTAACAAAACCTAATGAAAACACAATATCAATTGAAATGTCCCTTTCAAGGGGACTCATTAAGAGACTGCTTTCTCTCTAAATCCTTCATCTCCATTTTGTTTTCCTGCAGAAGCGTGGCACCATTCAGTCAGTTGAAAAAAGACGATGTCTTACCTCAAGCTGCCAGCAGGAGTGCTACAGACGAGAGACAACCACTGGAGATACAGGTAGACACACACACACACACACATCCCTGTGATTCACAACATGATGATGACGAAGATGAACCGAACATCACGTGAATGTAGCGTGAGAGTCATTAATCAAATGTGTGAACAGGTGTACATCTGCAAGTGGGCCACTGAGATGATGTCAAATGAAAGTGTCCTCTTTCATGAAAGAAGCGCTTTGTTGTTTATCATGAAAGGTGATGTCAGTGTTTTATATAGTCTCTTAACGAAGTGATTTTTATGTCAATATTCTGAAATTGTAACGCTGGAAGGGAAAACAGACAAATGTGTACTCAAATCTCGGGCGTGTCTGCATCTCTTTGTGGATTGCGTTGCGATTATGAGACGAGCTCAATGCATTTTATTTTTCAAACGCTAACCCTCCCAACATTGAACTGTTCACAAAAGAGGTGTTTATGCAAGTACCTGTACGTCGGACCGTGTTGTGCGCAGCAGCCGTTTCTGCAATCAGCGGTGTTTGCTCTAACAAGAAGGAGGCAGTAGATGGCTTTGATTTCGAACATAAAAACATATGTCTTGCCTGTTAGCAGCCAATGAATTCCTGGTACAACGGTGTAGTACACGAGATATTGTAAGATGATTTTTTTTTTCTGAGGTGGGAATCTTGACTGAATAGTTATCCTTTTACGAGTTTTTCTTTCCGAAGGTTTTGTAGATGTCGTATGCTGCTTCATGGAGGAGGATTTAAGCCATTTGGAATAGACAAGCTGGACTCTGCAATTTGCATTTGAGGACAGGGGACCAGTTCCATTGTGAACAAACAGCAAAATCACAAAATAAATTCCTCTTCCCGCAGTAAAACATATCTTGTGGAAAATGTTTTTGTAGTTTTTGTGTTTCTTAGTTCTTGCTTGGCAGATGTAATAAAAAGTATGCCTTCATGTCCCATAATGACACAAAATAGGGTATATTTGCTGCATGATTTATCGATAGTCAACGTTATGTGTCAAGCATAACGGGTGTCCGCGTTTGCTTAATTTGTTTGCCAGGCACAGAGTGATGACATCACGGCCGAGCCCCTCCTGCGCTCCTGCGTCAGCACGGCGAGCATGAAGGTCAAGAACATGAAGAAGTAGGTCCCTGCTATTATGGGCTGCAAACCAGGCCTCTTATCCAGGGCAGTGTGATGAGTTCAGCCCCCTGCCGTTCTTTGTTTTTTCGTCCGTTTCGCTTTTCCCTTCATCACAGCATCAGAATACCGAGATGTGCAGTTGTTCTTTGTGTTTGTAGGCTGACGTTCCCCAGAGGTCACTTCCCCCGCCTGGCAGAGTGCGCCCACTTCCACTACGAGAATGCTGACTTTGGAAAAGTTGAGGTAAGTCCCCCCACCCTAAAAAAAAACCTACTTCTGAATATAAAAGATCCATGTCCTTGTTTGTATTTTCCATACAGTACATACAACTACTTTTTTTGGGATCTCGCAGGCCCATAAATGACATCTTTGCACTATTTCACTCTTATTTTTGGTCCCACTCCTACCAGTGTGTAATCTCTTAATCCAGCTCCCTCAACTGCTTTAAAACTGTGATCTCGCCTATTAGTTTGACAATTAACACCATGGAATCATCTTACGAGTTTATATGTCGGCATCAATGAGTGTGGCTGCTGGGAGATTCAAATAAAGTTTAGGTATTTATGCAAATAGCATAGCTCAACTATTCTTTTTTTTGGCAGGGGGAACAACCACAAAAACATTTATTGGCGGTATATCCTTGCTTATTCAAGAATTCTTGGGGTTTAAAAAAAAGCCTTTTGTTTCTATTTTCTTCCCCCCCCCCCAATCCAATTATAATGGACGTGACTATCCAACTTGGTCCTTATCCCCCATGTATAGCGGGGTTCCACTGTATAAATAGAATATAATAAAAGATCATTTAAAGAACTGGTTTTATGAGATGTAATAAGGCCAAAAGTCACACAACAACACTGTACTACATTCTTGTGTTAGTAACAACAGCCTAGTAAAAGACGTCAGGAGCCTGAAGTCAGTCGGGTTGGCGGGTGTGGGAGCTCCTCCATCCCAAGGTAGTTTATTTTTAGCCTTGTTGCATGTCTTTTGACGTAGTACTGTAAATATCTGACAACCAATAAAGTTATTTAAAAAAAAAACGTTGGCAGTGTGGGACAGACAACATGTCTGAAACAGACAACACGTAATGCCTGGATCAGACTACAAAACAAATTTGGTATTTCACAATTGCACTATGTCAGAATACTGCAATCAAATCTTGGATTCCGATGCCACCGCATCCCGTCTTTTCCGATCACAGGGTTTTAGCTTGTCAACTCAAATGCGAGCGGATACACTCATTACCATGGCGGCGACGACAACAATGGATCGTGCCGTGTGTATTATAAGAACAAAATGGGGAAAAATGTGTGCTGGTGGTCACCGATGCTCGGGAGAGGATCTTAATTCAAGGATAGCTTTAGGTGTGTTCACCTACCTTTAATACGATACCGCTCGCCAGCAGGCAACAAAACGTTATGTACCCTAGCAAGCTAGTGCTAGCACTAACGATTGTAAGTAAACATGCCGGCGTTCTGTCGACTCATGCTAAATTCTGGTGTGTGTGAAGTAATTTAATTACAATAAAGTACTTTAATTACAGTAAGTTAGCACCCATTTTTTCTGTCATGTAATGTTGGTTTGACCAGACTGATTAGAATACATGACCTGACTAGAGAATACTTTTGAAGATACTCAGTATACAGTACACAAGTATATACAGTAAATGAATAAATACACACACATAACAATACATACACATTGGTCCATCTTGTGATCGGATCAGTGATCAGCGGTTATCGTTTTTTTAAACTTGGTGGTCGGCCCCAGAAATCCTGATCGTGTAAAGCCTGTACTCAAGATTGTTTTTATTTTTTTTTGAAGCAGATCAGGGAGTGAAAATCACTCTTAACACACCTTACACTAATCACAATCAGAATGATCTTTATTTGTACGTCAAAACACACAAGGAATTTGTCTCCGGTAGTTGTAGCCGCTCTAGTACAACAACAAACAGCCATTTGACAGAAAACAGCCATTGAGACGTAAAAACATAAAATCACAGTATGGAGAGTCACTGAGCAACGAAAGGTTACCAGTAATCTGGTAATGCCGATGCTTTAAAAAAAAATAAAACATTCTAAATTAAAATTCCACTATGGTATATCACCCCGTTTAGGATAATCTTTCAGAGACATGGGATATTCGGCCCGTTGCTAATAACTTTGATCAGAAGTGGGGAAAATGCTCAAATTTTGCCCGATTGTCGGTATGTGTGTACCCCAATAAAATGCAAGTACATTTGTGTTTATGTGGTTTTAGTTTTGTGCTTTTGGTCAGGCATTTTCGAGACAAATTGCTAAATTAGCCAAAACTTCCTGACCTAATAGCTTTCGAAAAGAGTCTTAGCTAAACCCCAGGGCTGACCTATATTAAAATTCCACGATGGTATATCACCCCATTTGCATGCTAATGTTGCATTTCTTTGACGTTGATATTAGCATTCACCTCAAAGCGCTGCTCTTTCCTCACATACTAGCATGGTTAGCTCTTCAGGCAGTGGCCCAGATCGGGGGTGGAGATCTGCATTTGAAGGACAGTTACGCAAACACTGTGCCGGGCTGAACTGTGTGTAAATCCAGTCTAAGCGAAACCACCCAACTGTGTATTAAGGACCCCAGATGTGCAATTTGTCCCTCCTTAGCAAGTGCGTCAGAGCTAATAGGAGAGTCGGGGAGATGTCAGTCAAGGCGAGTTTACGCGGTCCCTCGCAGTCTTGGGATAATTGGAGTCACCTGTGTCTTGTGTGTGGGTGGGCGGGAGAGGGGCCGGGGTTGTTCAGTTCAGACGCAGTGAAGCGGAAGTGGCTGTTGAGTCAAGTGTCTTCCCTGGACTTCAGGTTCTTTGCCTGCAGAGGGCAGCAGCTGTATGCGGTCATGAAGCAACTCTGGGATGAATGCCGCTAATGGACCCCGGCAAATCACAAGCTGCAAAAAAAAAAAAAAAAAATAAAAAAATACTCCTAATGGTGGAGGAAAGGCAGGTGAGCTTTTAACATACTCTCAGTGGTGCAGTGTGTAGTACAAACCCAACATTGCAAAAAATGCTGGGATGTCAGACTACGGCATGGAGGAGGGTGTGGAAGGATCAGGTCTCACAGAACCGCACAAGGGCAGCGAGGACGCACACCTCCTGAGTCCTTCCCCCATCATATCCAATAGTCAGCGCAACACCGAACCGCACCGCCAGTGATGCTTTCACGGCTTCGGTCATGTCCAAGTCTTTGTGGCTCTGCTCGAGACGAGGAGGACCCGTGTTCGCTGCCAAGCCGCCTTTTGTGGCGAGAGAAAGAAGGGGGAGGCGGGGAGGAGCGGGATGGAGGAGGGGGGATGTTGGAGGCAGCACACAGGACAGGGAGGAGGGGAGTCTGAAAAGGGGTGAGACAGTGGGGAGCATCCTCGTCTCATATTGATGTTTGAATGTGAGTATAGGCGCTACAATCCAGACGGTGAGGAACATCATTTCATGAATTAAATCCTATAAGATAACATTTTGCTTTGGTGTGGAACTTCTGGGAAGTCGTGGAATAAAAGCAAGAGCTACTTCCTCCAGCATTCGAGGCAGGTAACGTGCATGTGTGCTAGCCTTTGTGCTAATGCTCATGCATAGCTTTAATGAAAACTTTGATTGTAACTGTCGCCAAGGACTTTGTTTTTGCATCTCCGTTTACTTTTTTGTTTGCAGGATTACACAAAAAAAGCAATCGAACTGATTTGAATTTTGCAGCACTGTCCTGATTTTCCCTGTGAATAATGCATGGATCTGATCCCGGGGCAACAAAGAATGACACATTTTGGTGCCGATACTGCTAAATGTGCAAATCAAGGATTTGTTATTCATTCTTTTATGTTATATTGGTGGTATGCATGAGTTTTGATGACAAAATAGTGTGTAATTATAGGTGGACAGTTTTGGTACTGATTCAATTCCACATTTTTCAATCTTGGCGGAGGTCCGTCGTAATTAACTGCTCATAAGGTTGTTGTTGTTTTTTTCTTCATCACTGTTAGTTGGCTAGCAGGATTACTGTACACACAACTGCTTCAACGATTTTCACAAATTTTCATTTTGTGGAGCCATAAACCCAGAGTATATTTTTAGTTCAGATCTGGATAGATTTGCCGACTAAGCAATACTTTTTCTTACTTTTCTGGCATTTACAATTTGATTAGAATGTATGAATCTTAAAGAAACTTTGAAGGTGTACAATTTGGCGCCCTGTAAAGGTTTGTGCCTTTTTCTGGTTACCTTCAACAAGGAGAGCTGATTGGTAGTTTGAAGTATTGCCCATAAAATACAACTGGCCATAATGACAATATTAAAACATCATCACCTGCACTAATTTGTATGTTAGCGCGATTACTCGACTCATATCTTTGAAGCTTTGTGGCGTGATGGATTTTTGTCAATGGAAGACTCCCTTCAATTATGGTGCATTTCGGTTGAATGGGTGCATTAAATAATAGAATTTACATCACAGTAGAGGTTTTGTTGGCATGCACAACCAAGTTTCCACTGCCAAGGAGGGTTCAAAGTGTTTTGTGTGAGGGTTTTGTTGGAAGGAGTAAGCAACATTTACAAATGAAGTTGGGACATTGTGTATAATGTACTAAATAAAAACAGAATACACTGATTTGCAAATCCTTTTCAACCTATATTCAACTGAATACACTACAAAGACATTTAATGTTCAAACTGCTAAACTTTTATGTATTTATTTATTTATCTATTTGTATTTCTTTGCAAAAATTCACTCATTTTGAATTTGATGCCTGCAACACATTCCAAAAAAGCTGGGACAGGGGCATATTTACCACTGTGTTACATCACTTTTCCTTTTAACAACACTCAATGAACATTTGGGAACTGAGGAGAGTAATTGTTGAAGCTTTGCAGGGGGAATTCTTTCCCATTCTCGCTTGATGTACAACTTAGTTGCTCAACAGTCTGGGGTCTCTGTCGTATTTTGCGCTTCATAACGCGCCAAACACTTTCAATGGGAGACAAGACTGCTGGCTATTACAACTAAGCTACAACTTGCAAACCATAGTGTTCTGTTTTTTATTTATCTGACAACCAATATTTATTTATTTATTTTAACTTCATTGGAATTGGGGTTTGTACTTAATTAAAATGCAAAACCAATGCTTAAACCATCCAATGTTTGTATGGATTTTGTAATATTTTGATCATATTGCAAGAGATGACTATTTTCACGGATATTATTACACGCATATTAATTAGTTTGTTACCAAATTAAAATTGGCCTTGGGTGGGGGTGGTGCTGTTCTCAATGCAAGTCTGACCTTTATGCTATTCTATTATTTAAAACGGAGTTTGAATTCTCTGCTGTTGATAAAATGTCTAATCCAGTTTCTCATCATCCTCGTTCCGAGCTCCGTCTGTTGGTGCTTAATAAGAATAACTAAATAGTTGTTCTTTGATTTTTAGCAGACAATCCATGTCTCATTCAGTCTGGTCCTTTTCACCACCTCGTAGCAGTAAACTGGGTCGCCGCGTGTTGTGTAACAGCCCTTCTCAATGTGCTTCAAACTGTTATAAATAACCAGAAGCTCCCTCGACTCGTTGCTTCCACATCTGCCAATGCCCAAACAGTTTTTTTTTGTTGTTGTTTTTTTTTTGGGGGTCCACACAGAGCATCGCTAAAGAGGACAGTTGGTTTGAGCAGGTTGAAAAAGATGCTGAAATGCAGCCGACCCAAAGAGCTCATATTTTTGCAGCTTATGGAATGAATTATGTGTTTCAGAGTACGAGATTGATTACTAGAGAATGAATCTGATCCTTAATAATGACATGCCAATGATACGAGCCGAGTTAAAACGGACTTTATCTTATTATTTCTTTCCTAGTTGAGTTTTACTAATTTCCAAAGTGTGAAAGTGGTTTTAGTAATAAATGTAGTAATGAAGTTGGATTTGTTTCTTACTTCCAGGCCACATCCACACAGGATGTCAATTATTTAGAACGTGAGTTCTAGTATTGAACCCCTATTTTCCATCTGCTTCTTCATTAGTTGGCATTTGCAGAAGGGCAGAGTGAAGGACCAAAGGGGCCCCAGGACTCCAAAGAACTGCTCTTTCTGGTCCAGATCAGCTGCCAGGTACTCTTGGTTCATCAATGTAACCCCTCACATCAAGAGGTTTTTCAACACTTTCCCCCTCACCCAGGCTCGAAACTGGCTGGTGAAGAGATCCTACGAGGACTTCCGTGTTCTGGACAAACATCTGCACTTGTGCATCTATGACCGCCGCTACTCGCAACTCACCGAGCTGCCCAAGTACGACCCAGTGAAGGACACGGCCAAGGTGCTGTGCATCTACTGTTTCTCTCACCTCTCACATCAATCTTCTTATGAACGTACAACTGAACAATCCAGTGAGACCTCAGACAAGACATGCATAAGAAATTGTGCCTTTTATTCCATATTTATTGTTTGACGCAATGCAGTTCTACACCAGTACAAACTACACCCACAATAATAAACATATGGTTAAAGGAACACCTGTCAGATAGAGTCCATCAAAATTGTATTTCCCCAAATAATGCCCGCTCTCAAATAGATGCCGTGCCCTCGTTAGTGGACAGTGCGTCATCCACTTTAGAGAAATACATGCCTCCCTTTCTCTATCAGAAGTAGTAACTAATTGCCTCAGTTTATAGGTACTGTTGTTCACGCAGACATTTAAGAGTTTACTGCTGTGCCTGTTTGAACTCCATTGCAAACCAAAACAACAGCACCTACTGAGCGTTGTCCCACTTGCTAAAAACCACGTGGCCGCATAGCATTGATGATCTTGTGCTATGGGAAGATAATGTCTTTGACCACAATTAGCTTTCCAGTTGACTGAGATTTTTGGTTACCCTACAATTTAGTGCAATCATATATATTTTTCTGCCCAGGTCTCCATAATATTCATCTTCATTTTTTATTTGTATCCTATTATCCACCCTCTGCCTCGAGATACGACTGTCCCGAGGTTTGTTTTAAAAATACGAGCCGATTTTTTTTGCTTTGACTTGTGAGCACAAACGTGGGATACAAGCGCTGTATGGTGGCAGGTGAGTCAACTCCCTTCACAACTTGCAGGAGTTTGGCTGAAGCTTGCTGTCAAACTATACATCAAACAAAGCGAAAAACACGAGTATTCGAAACAAACCCATAGCCTCCGCTAGAGCATACAATGGGAAACACCATAGGCAAACAGGCTAACAATTAGTGTCTATGTGGGTGGAGTCAGCCTTGAAGCAACGGATATCCAAAGACAAAACTTTGCAGCAACGTTGCTTCACGAACAAATCTGTTTCCAAGGAAGATTTGGCCGAATATTGCTTCAGTTCACGTACTATGCTTAAGTTTGTGGGCAGTTACAGCATCCACGCAGAATGCTCAGTTGTGCTTCCTCGCACACATGGTGAGCTTCTTTCGCTTTGTGTTTCACATTTTCACGTACAGATACAAATCTTATTTTTTTAGCTTTGCTTCAAATTAGGGGGTTCTAATTCTGAGTTTCCCTGAAGTGGGTCTTAACACTAATAGTGTTTCTCTTCAGTCAATACCCAAGATGTTGGCCACCTACTTGTCCCGCTTCTCCGTCATTGCTGACAACAAGATCAACTGTGGTCCAGTTCTCACATGGATGGAGGTAGTAAAGCTTATTGTTAAGTTTTTCTTCACATTTTTTTTTTTTGTCTATAAAGTAGTCTAGTAGAAGTCTTTATCGAAAAGATATTTGAAATATGAAGTGTGTCAACAGGTTTTGAATCAAATTGTCCATGTCTAATCATCTCATCTAATTTTGTCTAATGTGAAAGGAAGACTGTGGACTGTGTTGTGTTTTGTAGATCGACAACAAGGGGAACCATCTGCTGGTGTCCGAGGAGGCGTCCATCAACGTCCCCGCCATCGCCGCTGCCCATGTCACCAAACGCTACACAGCACAGGCCACCGATGAGTTGACCTTTGAGGTAACACTTCTCAGATATGACATATGATCTGTGATCTATAAAGAAATATAGTAAATACTAAAGACACTCAAGTAAAACAGACTTGGAGACAAGATCAGCTTCAAGTTGTGGATTTTTGTTTGAGGTTTGGACCATATTTTACCCAAGGTTTTAGGTAAAATTCCCACTGTGAGTTCAGGTTTTTGATTATTTAAAAAAAAAATTATTATTCAGATGAGTAGACTACAGGGATAGTAATGAGAGTGTAATCATATGTTCTGGTGTTAGGTAGGGGACATTGTATCGGTCATCGACATGCCTCCCAAAGAGGACACGGGCTGGTGGAGAGGAAAACATGGCTTTCAGGTGAACAGCTTCGTGTTTTTTTTTTTTGGTGGTATTATTTATATTACCCTTACATTACAGTTTTTTGAGTGAGCGAAAAATGGTGTTTTTATTATTTGCACTTAATATTAGCGATGGAAAGCTATAAAATGACGACACACACACACGGAAGCCCTTTAAAGGTCGGGTTTGTAGTTAAAAAAATAATTCTATATGACCTGACAGTAGAATATTATTAGAATTATCTTTAGAAAACTCATCCCTCATTGGCCTCATCTAATGTCTCGAATTCTAATTATTTTAAAACTTGTCATGACAGGAACAGGCTATCAGAGACTGAAGAGATGTCAATCATTTGTGTGAACACACGTACGGGCACATCCATATTTTGTATCTAAATTAGTGGTCATTAACATTTATCCATTTATCTTGACCATGTTTTGAACAGAAGATATGTATGGTTACGATGAAACATCACACCGCAAGTTGTAACACCTCTTCAGATGTCAATCATGTTTGTCTAAGAGGTTAATTGCTTCCATCCCCAAATGGTGGAAGCAGTATTTTCAAGAGAAATATTCACATGATACCTGCTGACTGAGCCATAAAGATGCTGGCTGCAGTGGCATTTAGACATTTTCTGCCCCGCAGCACCTCCTTTCCCTCATGCTCGCTGACCTATTTCACTTGATCCTCCCCCACCCCTTGCCCGCCATGACTGCCTGACAGCTAGCCTCTCCTTGAAAGGTACAAGTATATGAATGTTTTTATCGCTTCTCAGGTTGGTTTCTTCCCAAGCGACTGTGTCGAACTGATAAACGACAAGCTCCCTCCTAGTGTTCAAAGCTCAGTTCCCAAACCAGGTACACCACTGCCTTTCACTTTACTGCATAAATGATTTACAACTTTCTCCTGGGATGTGAGACAGATTGCATTCAAGTGTTTTTTTGTTTGTTTGTTTTTTAAATTTGTTGTGATTATCAGTATGTAAGAAGCACGGCAAGCTGGTTACCTTCCTGAGGTCCTTCATGAAGTCACGGCCGCCACCCCAGAAGCTTCGCCAGCGCGGCATACTCAGGGAGCGAGTGTTTGGCTGCGACCTGGGCGAACACCTCCACAGCTCGGAACACGAAGGTGAACTGCATAAAGGTGAAATGATGCAAAACCTGAATCGGGTTTATTGCTAGCAATGTGTGCAACACAATCTCAGTGCAAGGAATAGGTCTTGGTATAAAAATGCATTAGGTGTGCAAGAATTAAAAATAAAAGAGAGAAAATAAAAAAACCTCACCCAAAAACAATACATGCTTGCCACTGTAAATCTCAACAATAAATTTAGATCAAAAAACGAGAGTAGCAGCATTACCCCGCACGTGGCAGTCGGATCAATTTGCTGTCTGTTTTTAATCCTCTCAAGGGATTTATTGAAAGTGAGGGGGGGAGAAAAAGGCTTAATATCACCAACCATGTTCAATCCATTTACCATAATCGCACTGCATTGAACATTATAGCTCATGGTGACTCACACTGTGTTGCACATCCCCGCAGGTGGTGAGCAGCTCGCCTGTAACAAAACAAATCGCAATCATATTGAGTTAATGATGAGTTCAAATAGCTCATTTTGGTCTTCACCTGCAGTCCCTCAGGTTGTGAAAAGCTGTGCCGAGTTCATCGAGAAGCACGGCGTGGTGGATGGAATCTACAGGTTGTCTGGAATCTCCTCCAACATCCAGAAACTCAGGTTGGTTTGTTACTGAAATATAAATTTGTATCATCAAAAATCTCTTAACTTGTGCTTGAGCTTCTTGAAAATGCTTGAATTTAAATGTTGTTTGAAAAGTGCTTACATGTTTAACAAAGTGCTGAAAAATGCTGGAAATTAAAACGAGCGACAGAAGAGAACAAGGTCGACTTAAATAATTTCGAAAGAATAATCGTATGTGTTTGAATAGAATTTTCCTCTCCCTCTATGAAGGAGTATTAGGGCTACACTGAATAGAAGAAAAGTAATACAATTGTGCAATTACCTTGGAGAGCTGCGAAACTGCATTTCACTGATGAATGTTGTTGACAGTGTTCACAATGACAAAGGATTTGATCTCCTTTGTCTTTAGAAAAACAAACTCTCAATATTTCAAGAATAAAGTTTTTGTGCGCAGCTCCTCTTAGTAGCTCCTTTCATTCGCGCAATGAATACTTGTTTGAGCGCATCATGTTACAAGAATAAACTGGTAATGATATCATAATACTGAAGAACCTTTATCAATGCAGAACACTATTATTTATTCCCATAAATTATTGCAACAGTTTTATATGAGGAGTGTGGTTATTGATGTTACTGTGTTTTTAGATTATTGATGTGTGGAAGAAGCACATTACTGGAGCGGGGTTCCAATTTCGGATTTACTGCAATGACAATAAAGGCATTCTGATTCTGATAATCAAGTCATAATAGAGTGTGCTAGAATAACCTCTTCCATGTATAAGATTGAAGTTGTAAGGAATGAGAATAAACTTGCAACGATATGAGACAAGACTTGTTATACAGTATTACAAGAATTGGGAGAAAATTACAATAATCATCTAAATTTGACAAGAAATAAGTCATAATGTTACAAGGAAAAAAAGTTAAAATAAAATCATAACATTATTAGACACGAGTGGTAATTAGAAGACTAATGTCGCAATGGGGCGGCACGGTGAGCGACTGGTTAGCACATCTGCCTCACAGGTCTGAGGATCCGGGTTCAAATCCGGCCTCGCCTGTGTGGAGTTTGCATGTTCTCCCCGTAACTGCGTGGGCTTTCGCCGGGCACTCCGGTTTCCTCCCACATCCCAAAAACATGCATGGTAGGTTCATTGAAGACTCTAAATTGCCCGGAGTTGTGGATGTGAGTGCGAATGGTTGTTTGTCTCTATGTGCCCTGCTATTGGCTGTTCCAGTTCAGGGTGTACCCCGCCTCTCGCCCAGAGTCAGCTGGGATAGGCTCCAGTACGCCCGAAACCCTAGTGAGGATAAGTGGTACGGAAAATGAATGAATGACTGTATCAATGGTATGTCATAAAAAATAAACAAAAATCATAAAGGTGGGAGAATTGTGTCATACTGTAATGACAATGAAGCCCTTGGTTGCAAGACAAAAAGCCATGGAAGTGTATTATCACTCATGACCACTTACAGTGTATACTATATAAATGTGGGCAAATCAAAACGGATACAATTGAAACGTCACGTAAATCACTGGTCTTGGAGAACAGCTCCTCCTGATAGCTCCTCTGACGAGCACAATGAATACATATTTCGGGATTTCATATTCTGCCTTCTTTTATGGATGTTTTAAAATCTAAAATTGCAACTTTATTTTGACTTACCATTATCTTCTACTTCCTCTGCTGTTTGACTTTTTCTATGTACTGTTTGTATGCCATGTGAGTTATCTTAATAAGACACAGAAACATTGTGAATTCATTGTGCAGCATTTGTTTTTCATGTACAAATGCACAGATGGTCAGTAGGATGTTTCCCACGCTGTTCTGTATGTTATCTAAGGGTTTTCATGTGTCCACGTTCAGGCACGAGTTCGACTCTGAGCAGATTCCCGACCTGAGCCGAGACGTCTTTCGACAGGACATCCATTCGGTGGGCTCCCTTTGCAAGCTGTATTTCCGAGAGCTTCCCAACCCTCTGCTCACCTACCAGCTCTACGACAGGTTCTCAGTGAGTGCGAGCATTTAAGCGGTTGCTGCTGATAGTTGCGGAGCTTTCCAGGAGCAGTGGGAGCGTTGTTCTTGCTAAGCTAAACAACTAGAAGTGGCTGCTCTGAATGTAGAATAAAAGAGTGAATGGAATTCTAAGCCTCTCTATCTCGCTCGCTGTATCTTCACAGGAGGCTGTGTCTGCAGCCACAGATGAGGAGAGGCTGGTTAAAATCCACAATGTCATCCAGCAGCTGCCTCCTCCACATTACAGGTCATCTTTACTGCTCAGTGGCGCACCCACGTGGCAACAAGTATAACTTCAACATTTACATTATAACTCACAAAATAGAAAACTAAGCTTTGAGCCACAACATATAAGATGAAAACATTAACACTCATCTCACTTCATTAGGTACATTAGGTACTACATTAGGTTTTTGGAATTTACCTAATAATAGAGTTTGATAGCATCACATGTAATATATTTGACACAATTTAAAATAAATAATAAATAATGTTTGATACATCGCTGGTATTCGCTCTCATAATAGGTTTTGTAAGATTTATTTTGTTCAGACAAATGGTTTTTTTCTGGTAAAGAGAAATTCTCTTACCTTGATGACAGTTTCAGCCATTCGTCAGAGGTGTCACTGCTTCCTGGTGCGACGTGTTTAAAAACAGCCGATCGTGTCGGAAAACCTTCAAAATAAAGTTCCTCGACCTGACCGAGTACGCTCTCCACATCCCCGCCGCCGTTGAAGAAGTTTTTAGACGCGTCACACCTGGAAGCAGTGACAGTTCGGCTGTAAACTGGAGTGACAGCCTAAATTATTAGCAAGGTAAGACAATAATTTGTCTGAACAAAAGAAATTTAAAAAAATAAAAAAACGAAGAAAACAAGATAAACAATATAGATTTATTTGCGCCCATTATATTGTGCAGGTTTTCCTAATTTAATGGCCAGTAACAGTAAAAGCAGTGTGCTCATGACAGGAAGCAAAATGAATGTTTTCCACTTTTGGAAAGGTGACACTCATCGTTATCGTGGTTTCGTGTGCAGGACGCTAGAGTACCTCATGAGACATTTGACCCGTCTGGCCACCTTTAGTTCCAGCACCAACATGCACACTAAGAACTTGGCCATCGTGTGGGCACCAAACCTGCTTAGGTGAGTCCGAGATGAAAGTGATAAATGACAGCTGTGACAGAATTCCATCACGTCTGGATGTGCGTTTTAGGTCCAGACAGATCGAGTCGGCCTGTTTCAGCGGCACGGCGGCCTTCATGGAGGTACGCATTCAGTCCGTAGTGGTGGAGTTCATCCTCAACAACACCGAGGCGCTCTTCAGCACCAAGCTCAACGCCATCATACGGGAAAGCGCCGGTGAGTCCAAAAGCATCAGCGTGTTCTGTCGGCAAAGTGGCGCTGACTCAAAGCGTTTGTCTCCAAGGTAACAACACCTTATCCCGACCCAAGTCTCTGCTGGTCTCCTCCCCGTCCACCAAACTGCTGTCTCTGGAGGAGGCCCAAGCACGCACTCTGGCTCAGCTGAGCTCCCCCGCCACCACGCCCTGCCTCAGCCACAGTGATTACATCGAGGTGGGGGAGGGTCCCGGGGCGCTGATGGGCAAGTTCCATACGGTCATCGAGCTCCCACTGGATAGGTGTGTTCACTGACCAGCTCAGCTTTTTGTACGCTTTCCTTTGGTTGTCATCTATCGCAGGTTAACATAACTATCACAGGCTACAATGAATAAGGATATCATCAGAGATTGGAGACATTCTGATGATCTTTGGGCTGGAACCAGATTTTTTTATTTATTTATTTTTTTTTATGTATAGGATACGTCAGTTGTGAGGTTCTTGACACTGGCCTTCTTGTGTGGAATTTGCATGTTCTCCCTCTCAACCCAAAGTGCGCTGGGATAGGCTCCAGCTTGCCCTAACCCTAATGACGACAAGCACTGTCGACGATGGTTGCATTTTCTTCCATCTTATATGACCATGCATTTCTAGTTAATATAGATAACCTTTACAAGTCCCACAATAGCCCCCTATTTTCAATTTTTGACTGTTTTTTAGTGTCAAGCGGGCTCCAAGCAAGGCCAAGAAGTCTCCCGTGGGCAACTGGCTGTCCTTCCTCCACCTGGGAAAGTCCCACTCTGTGTCCAAGCGTAAGCTGAAGCGACACCCCAGCGAGCCCAATGAGATGAAGAGCATCGCACTTCCAGGTGGGCTCAACGACTCTGCATCTCGATCTGTTTTTCACTTTTGGTTGTATTGAAACATACTCTTCACTTTTCTTGCTGAATTAGGTGGGAGAGGTGACAGCGGTACATTGCGCTCAGCAAAAAGTGAAGAATCTCTCACCTCTCTGCACAATTTGGAAGGTAATCATGAATTTAGTGTTGTTTAATGGCACATGTAGATTTATGTTTTCCCCCACTCTACTGTCAAAATGATCTATGTCCACCAATATTATAAAAATCTCGAAATCTCATGTAACCTTAATTTTTCGCTGGATCAATAGTGTAATACTGTATATGTAAAGCGTTATGGGCTTTGTAGTCAATCAATAAGCTGAAGCTGCCTTGGTCGTGCATTCTGATGCTGTTGGCCAATAAAAGAGAGATTTCTAGCACTCCGTTTTTAAAAATCAGCCCCCAAAGCCGGTGTCACGCAGCAACATAATATTTGGTGGCCATGTCTACCATGAGAAGACCCTTAAAAGAGTCTCAACAAGCCGAGGCCTAAAATATACAGGAAGTCTGCCGTTTTTATTTGAAGCAGTCATTTTAGGGTTATTTTGGATATTTCCAGTGGTCTTTTCATAGCCAGATTTGTCCCAGAGATATTACCGGGTGCCTCCAAATTTGATCCATCTATACTAGACAGTTGACCCCTGCCGCCCAAATTGCAAGTTTTTGTGTCTGTGTGTTGTTTGCGGACTTTCCGTAAAACACGAAACCTTGATGTCGCAGCTCCAAAGGATCCGAGGCAGACCAAATGTCTTGCGTGTGATGAAAGTTGTGTCCTTGGAAGAAATGTACAGATTCAATAACTCCCCTGCTGACACACCTTCCATCTTTAAATTACTGTAATTTTGCACATTTGGCAAATACATATACTTTACTGTAGGTCTTGAATTATTTTGTGCAACTCAATGCTAAATACGTTTCCTCGTACTGTATGTGTAAATCATCACTTATTTCTGAGGGTACAATCCAGAGGAAAGAATGCAAATACGGAATGAATAGCAAGCACACAAGATATTCGTTGCCAGTATTTGGTATCACCCTGGTACTGGTAAAATGTGTTGCATCAACAACAGATGTGCAGTAAGTGTGTCAAAAATGTCAATGCTTCAGTGGTGAGGCAGTAATACTGAAATGTGCTTTGTTTACATGTCAACAAAAGACCAAAATGCATACATTTTAGCCATATTTCTTTGGACAAGGCCTTGCTCTTAGCGAAGGTTCCGTCTGATCATGTTTTCCCCTCCAGGAGAGCCTCCAAAGTACCAGCATCTCCGCCCCCGCCCCACCAGCGAGGCTGTGCCCGTATCCAGCAGAGACGACTCGCGCAGGACCAGAAGCAAACCTCCGTTCAGTCAGAACGGAGCAGACGGACTTTCACCTCCACTGCAGGAGGACGACATTGACCTCTACCCGCCCGTTGCCGGAATGTCCTCCCTGGACTTCGACCCCATGTCCTTCCAGTGCAGCCTGGCCTCCGCGACTCCTCGGGCACCACGCAACAGGGAGGGGCACAAATTGAGGCGGGGCGACTCAGACGCCGCCACCTCTCCGATCAACGTCAGCAGCCCTGTGCAGTTTCGAAAAGGTAAGAAAAACGCCACTCCGAAAGAAATCAGCAGATGTTCGGGCTTAAGCATCTGCCTCACCTCCACCTCTCACTTCACTCCCCCCCCCCACAGCAGAAACGCGTGAAGGTTTGATGGCAGATGGGAAGGAGCCCCGAGCGCCTTACCGACATCGCAGCCCACGCAGTGGAGCGAGTCAAGCCTCAGCGCTAACAGACTCTGCACAGAACCTGCCTGATCCAGGTCAGTATGACTTGCCTTTAAAGCCATCACTTCTTGTACAATGCATGCAAAAAGCATTTTCAGCGCTTTACGTTTTCTACATTTTGTTATTTCACAGCCTCATTCGAAAATGGATTGATTGATTGATTTTTTTTTTTTTTTTGCATGAAATTCTGCACACAACACCACAGGATTTTTTTTATTTTTATTTTAGATTTTCACAAATGTATTAAAAATAAAAAACACAAACAAACTAAAAAAATCACACGTAGCTAAGGATTCACAGCCTTTGCTCAATACTGAAAAATGTTCATGTTGTCATAGGATTTTGTGTGTAGAATTTTGACAATTCCATTTTGGAAAAAGGCTTGAACATAAAATGTGGAAAAAGTATTCTGGATGCTTTTTGGATGCACTGTCTGGAGTTAGCAAGTAAATGTAGATTCTTATGAAAGCTTTTGTGTCCTGTCCCATCACGTCTTACCATAGCTTTGTTTGTCTTGTCATACTGTAGCGTTGTTTGTCTTCTGCCCCCCCAGGAGCAGATAGACTTATGAGTTCAGTGTCTATTCTCCCTCCTCACCCTTCCCCGACGAGCGCCGCACGCAAGCTGGCGCTGGCGCTGGCCGAGTCGGCGCAAAAGGCCTGCGGCGGCTCACAGAGAAGAAGAAACCACCCGACTCGGCCTCTCCAAAAACAGGAAGCTCAGGATAGGCCCGCACGGCCGTCGGTCCTCGACCTCAAGGTGTACCCGCAGGCGTATGCCGGCCCCTCCCAGTGGCAAACTCCGCTACACTTCCTGCCCGCGTACCTCAGCTCGCAGGCCACCGACGGCCCGGAGAGTAACTTCACGCCCAACGTCAGCCCGCTCGGCTCAGGCAGCCTGGACTCCCGACACGGCGCCGTCACACCAGAGGAGCCCACCTATCAAAGCGTGGGTGTCTCAACTCCCACTGACCCCGTCTGCTCCCCACACACCCCCTTAACTTCCCCAGTGTACGCCAACACCGACTCCGTCAACATCTTTAACTTCCGCGCCGTTCTCGCCGAGGCCTCCGTGCCCGCCTCCATCGACGAAGTCCTCCCACGCCCTTTCCTGTCTCCGTCTTTCCGTAACTACGCCTACAGAGCGCTCGGCCCGCTCGACGGCGTCTACCGCAACATGCACCGTCAGCCCCCGCGTCAGAGTCACTCTGGAAGACTAGCTCGCTGCCCCCGACCTGACGCTCTGCCCCGGCACTTTTCGGGGCCGAGACGCGTGTACAGGCAGGCCTCGGAGAGCCGCTGCAGTTCCTCTGGCTTAGTGCAGCCCGTGTCTCCTCAGTACAGACGCTACTATCGAGGCGAGCACCTAATGGGCGCCAGTCAGCAACAACAAGGCCACTGGCAGAGGTCTGAAGACAGCGTCGCCCTGCACCCCGCCATCAGGAGGGCTCGCTCCTTCCACGCCCCGCAGATTAGTCGCTACGAGCTGGCCGACGTCCTGCCCCCTGACTTTAATTCTGAGCAGGAAGCAGCTTATCAGAGGCAAGTTCAGCCCCACTTTGAGGACGTTCACGTACAACAAATGCTATATAACCCTTACCTGGACTTGAACATGAGCGACGGCCCCCGATATCCTTTAGATCCTTTCCCACGCAACAGTATCCGCCACAGTCAGCCTTATAGGACACGCTCCACCAAGCCTGAGTTCTATTACTCCCCACGCCACTGCCACCCTCTGGGTAAGGAGCTGTTCATGGACAGCAGGGACTCCGTGGTTTACCAAAAGCAGGAGAATAAAAAACCATGCCCATCTCCTTATGACAGTCCCGTCTCGCCAGCTGGCTCGACGGGAAGAGAGATAATGCACGTAAGGAGCAAGTCAGATCCAGGAAACGGGTCGCTGTCCGCAGACAGAAGAGAGAGCCAAACCGTCGTCAAAGCCACGTCGCCCACGTCCCAGCAGCCGCGTCGCGTCCTCGTGAAAGAGAGCGCCTCGCAGCACCATCAGCAGGCGCCGCTTCGTAAGATCCCCTCGCTGCCCGAGAGGGTCTTTGCCGAGCTGGGCCACAGAAGTCAAATGGATCCCTTGAAGAGAGCAAGCGCCGGCATCCTCAGGAGGCCTGAGCGCTCGCAGAGCACCAGAGAGAATCGCCAACATCATCACCTCATCGTCAAATCGCCTGCGGACGCCCAACACGCCAGGATCCTTTTTCTCTCAACCCAACAGAAGGACTCAGAGCACGAAAGTGCGGCCCGCGCAGTCCGACCACATGTCGGGAGGCTTTTACGCCGCTCCCAGGCCTAAACCCACAAGCTCCGCTAAAGGGTACTCGCCAACCCCGGACACTACCACCTCCTCCTCCGCCGCCGCTCCCCACGGACACAGGCTGCTGTCCAAGGCTCAGGAAACTTTTTATCAGTCGGCAGTCAGAACACACGGCGGCGTCCGTGAGTGACGCCCACTGCTTTTTATGTCAATGCACAGCTAAAGGAGAAGAGCACTTTATCATCTGCCAGACCAGCCGACTGTGTTTTTAAGTCTTTTGTTGAGCCCGCTGGAGCTGCCCAAAGCTGCCACTGGGGGAGGGGTGGGGGGGTGGGGGGGGGCATGCTGCTGTGTCATCTCCACCAATGATTTTAATTTAGAGCAGGGCTGCGGAACCTATAGCCCAGATACGACCAAATACAAACAAGCAGTTCATAACAGATAATAATGAACATTTGTTGCCTTTAAAAAGCCACTCTCATTCGTCCCTAATGACAAAAATGGTCTCCTCCTAATTTTGCCCAGGACTGCTGTAAAAATATGATTATTGTTTCCATCTTCAATGACTCAAACCTTCAAAACTAAGTCTGAATTATAAATATTTTTCAAGTAGTACATATCGCATAAAGTCATTTAAAATCCCCCATATGTCCCCCACATCGATTGTCCTTTTACGTCTGCATTAAATAGACATATCAAATATGAATTGTATTTTGTTTACAATGGTTTTATTAGATAAAAAGCACAAGTAGGGACGCAACTATTAATCAAATAACTCAAGAAAGTTGATTACAAAAAAAGGTCAAAGGAAAATCTTTGCTTCAGTGCTTCACAGAGATAATTTTTCCACACGGACTACTAATGTTACTACAGTTGCAGGCACAACACAGAAATAGAAATAGGTTGGCGCAATGCCAGCGGGCCAGACGACAAGAGCCCGTAAAAGAGCAAGACTGTTGAAAGTTTGGCATCATTTCAAACTTAACACCGAAGTGCAGTGCGTACCACAACAACACGTCTAAAGCTAACAGGAGTTCTGGCCGTGCCTGCGTGGGTTTTCTCCGCGTACTCCGGTTTCCTCCCACATCCCAAAAACATGCGTGGTAGGTTGATTGAAGACTCTAAATTGCCCGTAGGTGTGAATGTAAGTGCGAATGGTTGTTTGTTTCTATGTGCCCTGCGATTGGCTGGCAACCAGTTCAGGGCGTACCCCACCTCTCGCCCGAAGATAGCTTGGATAGGCTTCCAGCACGCCCGCGACCCTAGTGAGGAGAAGCGGTACGGAAAAATGAATGAATGAATGAATGAATGAATTGTTATCCAATTCGATTAATCGACGGGATAATCAGTAGAATACTCGTACAAATATTTGATAGCCGCAACCCTACACACAACTCTTATGTTATATGAACACCATTATCAAATATTAATAGAGGCACAGTTATCATTTCAGTAGTGATGCGGCCTTGCAGAAAAAATGTCACAAAGCTGTGACATTTTGTTGTATGCTTTGTATGGGGAGGAGTAGTGGACAATGTAACAATAAAGTCGTCCCAAATTGAAATGTTAACAGAATACGATTGCATTACTTATGTAACGATAAATGTGGAATTCAAACAACCATTTTCTTTTTGTTGTTGTTGTTGTTGCTTGGAAAAATGTTTTGGATTTTTTGATGAATTAATAAGTGTGGCCCTCTGAAACGTCATAAAACCAAAATGGTCTCTGATGGGTCAAAGGTTCCCCATCTCTGCTTTAGTCTTTCAGCTTAGAAGAAAAATGGCCGTCATGTTTTAGTTGCATAAAACCCAAGGGAAGACAAGGTAAACTTTGATTATCTCAAAATTACACTCAAGAATGTGTATTGAACAATGTTTTTTGTGTGTGTGTGTGTGTGTGTGTGTGTGTGTGTGCCCGCGTCTTGCTGTGTTTTTTATAATGACACGCAGCTAACTAAAAACGTGGCCAATGTACTGTACCTGTATCATTGCAGTCAGCTCAGACTGGAAGCACTTTGTAGGGAAACACATTGTCTTAACAATGCATTCGCGTGACGTCTACTTCAAACCTCTTGATAGAAACGTGATATATTTTTCTGTGTGCAAACAAAAATGCCTGCTCGCTCGGAATCCTCGTAAATGCAAACACGAGCACTTTTTTCAAAAACGGGAATCAACCTCATCACAATTGTTCACTTCTTTGATGTTTTACGAGATCATTAAGCTATCGTGTATATGCTCTCTACCTTCGATTGACGCAGCTCGCCTTGTGAGAAAAGTCTATTTTTGTCTATTGCTGTTTGGTCCCAACAATGGCGGAACAGTGACATATATTATTATTCCAAAAATGTTCTTCTCATTTAAGTTATGTAGAGGGTTTTATTCGAATAAGACATTTCATTTGAATGCTTGTCTTAAAAGAGAGAATAAATATATCATCATGCATTCCAAATAAGTGACTTATTTTATTAGTTTATGATGTACTGAATCATACTGTGTGGTGTTTCTAATATCTTTCCCCTCATGTCTAGTCCTGTTCACGGTCAATAGGTGGCGCTGTAGCACCTCATACAGGCCTTAGCCCCCAGAGTTTGATTCGAACTCCTTTCTGTGGACAGAGGGCCATGATGAGACATTTCTTTTAAATAGTTACTGATGACACATGCAATGTGTGTATGTATGTAGTTACATGTTAATCACATGAAATGACAGCTGCTTGCAGCATATGTAACATATTGGTGCACTAGCACATGGTGTCAGTGGTCAGAACCATGAAGCGCAGTCATTGTTTATTCATGTGCACATTGGCATTCAAAGTGCATGCTTACTGTTCTCCTTCTTGTCTCATAAGCAACACGTTCCATTTTCATGCCAGTGAAGGTTGAAGGCAAATTATTGATGGCACACTGGAGCAAACCACACACACGCACACAAAGAATGAGACGGCCTCTCGTTCATTCATCCATCCATCCATCCATTTTCTCGAGCCGCTTCTCCTCACAAGGGTCGCGGGAGTGCTGGAGCCTATCCCAGCTATCGTCGGGGCAGGAGGCGGGGTACACCCTGAACTGGTTGCCGGCCAATCGCAGGGCACATGGAAACAAACAACCGTTGGCACTCACATAGTTAAATGTTCAAAAGCCATCTCTTTCTATAGGCTGCATCGTGATACAGCAGAGCTGCTTTCGGCACATGATTTTTTTCCACAAAGAATCATTCACCTGCTTGACAGGGAGCTCTAGATTTTGTAGTTGCAGTTCTCTCTCTCTCTCTCTCTCTCTCTCTCTCTCTCTCTCTCTCTCTCTCTCTCTGTAAGGGGAGAATTGGCTTGGAAAGCGAGAAAACATTCCTAGAAACCTTGCTCAAACTTTCCATGGGAAGGATTTGGGAAATATTAAAAGTTGGACATATTACCCTTGTACATATGACAGTACTTAAAAAGGGGGGAGGAAATAATAACTTTGTTTGTACATAGTAGCCCGGAAAATACAATTATATAATTTAGTATGGTATATATAGTTTCCCATGAATTTAATCGGTTCATTGGTAAATAGTGCGTTAATCAAAATATTTTGTTATTCAACCCAAAAATATGTGGACTAGAATTAACATTTTCAAATATATATTCACACTATATTATATTGTTATATATATTAAAATATATTCTACATCTTATTTTTAATTATTAAAAATTGGAAATATACATTATTCTATAGTACTTTAACATAAATATAAAATAGTATTTTCGATTTTGTTCACCAAGAACAATTTAATCCAATTAACGTTATTTTTATTTTCAATTACAAATTCCATTATTGTACAATTACAACGAAAAACATGAATGTCGACAAAATAATGCTGTTCATTAAATGTATAAACAGGATTTAATCAAAGTATATAAATATAATAAAATATAGAAGATATGCTACTTTTTTGGGGATAAAAGATCAAATCTGTTTACCACCGATAACTGCTGTCAGTTGATGGACCAATTGCTGTCAGCTTTAAATTGTCCATAGGTGTGAATTCAATGTGCCCTTTGACCAAAGTCAACTAGCATTAGCTCCAGCTCACCTGCCACCCAATGAGGAATTTGGCATTTAGTGACTGTTTGTGCACATTGCAAAGTTAGGTCCATTTGCATAAAAGGTGCTTACAAGACATTGTGGTAAAAGATGCCAGTTTATTCCCATAGACAGCATCCCAACGTGAGCGTAAAAAGATTCGGAAAGTCTTTCAAGTAACGTGAGATGAGTTTAAGTGTGGTCGTAGGTCGTGGGTCACTTTGACCCGTGTGAGATGATGATTGGGGAACACCTGCTGGTGTCCAAATGTTGAGATGGGGCAGGTGCAAGTTGGAGGGTGACGTCGCCTCGCCAGGGACAAACGCCATAGCTGCCACCCCAAATGCTTCTTTGTGTGCAATTATTGTTAAGAAACATTTAGTGCCTTGTTCATGATGTTCATTTTCAGAACTATATACAATTCCAATGAAGTTGGGACATTGTGTTAAACGTAAATAAAAAACAGAATACAATGATTTGCAAATCATGGTCAACCTATATTTAATCGAATACACTACATAGACAATATATTTCATGTTCAAACAGATCAACTTTATTGTTTTTAGCAAATAATCATTAACTTAGAATTTTATGGCTGCAACACGTTCCAAAAAAGCTGGGACAGGTGGCAAAAAAGATGCTCATCAAACACCTGTTTGCAACATCCCACAGGTGAACAGGCTAATTGGGAACAGGTGGGTGCCATGATTGGGTATAAAAGGAGCTTCCCTGGATTGCTCAGTCATTCACAAGCAAAGTTGGGGCGAGGTTCACCTCTTTGTGAACAAGTGCGTGAGAAAATAGTTGAACAGTTTCAGGACAATGTTCCTCAATGTACAAATGCAAGGAATTTAGGGATTTCATCATCTACGGTCCATAATATCATCAAAAGGTTCAGAGAATCTGGAGAAATCACTGCATGTAAGCGGCAAGGCCGAAAACCAGCATTGAATGCCCGTGACCTTTGATCCCTCAGGCGGCACTGCATCAAAAACCGACGTCAATGTGTAAAACATTGTAAAACACACACAGGAACGAAGCAAAAGCCATTTATCAACAACACCCAGAAACGCCGCCGGCTTCTCTGGGCTTGAGCTCATCCAAGATGGACTGATGCAAAGTGGAAAAGGGTTCTGTGGTCCGACGAGTCCATGTTTCAAATTGTTTTTGGAAATTGTTGACGTCGTGTCCTCCGGGCCAAAGAGGAAACAAAACATCTGGACTGTTATGGATGCAAAGTTCAAAAGCCAGCATCTGTGATGGTATGGGGCTGTGTTAGTGCCAATGGCATGGGTAACTTACACATCTGTGAAGCCACCATTTATGCTGAAAGGTACATACAAACATATGCTGCCATCCAAGCAACATCTTTTTCATGGACGCCCCTGCTTATTTTAGCAAGACAATGCCAAACCACATTCTGCACGTGTTACAACAGCGTGGCTTTGTAGTAAAAGAGTGCAGGTACTAGACTGGCCGGCCTGCAGTCCAGACCCGTCTCCCATTGAAAATGTGTGGCGCATTATGAAGCGTAAAATATGACAAAGGTTGAATGGCTGAAGCTGTACATCAAGCAAGAATGGGAAAAAATTCCACCTGCAAAGCTTCAACAATTAGTGTCCTTAGTTTCCAAACGTTTATTGAATGTTGTTAAAGGAAAAGGTGATGTAACACAGTGGTAAACATGACCCTGTCCCAGCATTTTTGGAACATGTTACAGCCATAAAATTCGAAGTTAATGATTATTTGCTAAAAACTATAAAGTTGATCAGTTTGAACATTAAATATATTGTCTTTGTAGTGTATTCGATTCGGTTGAACATGATTTGCAAATCCTTGTATTCTGTTTTTTATTTATGTTTAACACAACATCCCAACTTCATTGGAATTGGGGTTGTAAATAAAAAGAGAATACAATGATTTGCTAATCATGTTCGACCTATATTTAATTGAATACACTACAAAGACACGATATTTAATGTTCAAAATGTTTAACACCAAAGTGCAATACAAAGTGCAGTGTGTACCACAAAAACATGTCTAAAGGTAACGGAGTTCTCCCCCCGTCAGTGTGGGTTTTCTCCGGGTACTCCGGTTTGCTCCCACATCCCAAAAACATGCATGGTAGGTTAATTGAAGACTCTAAATTGCCTGTAGCTGTGAATGTGCGTGCAAATGGTCGTTTGTTTCTATGTGCCCTGCGATTAGCTGGCGACCAGTTCAGGGTGTACCCTGCCTCTCGCCCGAAGATAGCTGAGATAGGACCCAGCACACCTGCGATCCTAGTGACGATAAGCAGCACAGAAAATGGATGGATGGATATTTTAATAATAAAATATGAAACTAATAATAACTCCACCAGCATATATATATATATATATATATATATATATATATATATAAAACGGTATTATTTTTTACATTTGATTTTCATTTCATGCATCCTAGAATAAAGTCCTTTCCTGAAATGAAAAGTGAAATATTAAGAGTAATTATACAAATGTACAGAAATGTGTGTAGATATACTTTAGAATATCATGCCTTCAAGAAGCTACTATTATAACAAAGAATAGGGGGTTAAGAACAGGATGGCTCACTCAACACTGGTAAACACTTGACTGATTGTGTGTTCGCTTGTGTGGTCGCCGAGTTAACAACACAATGGATTTTTGATTTAAGAAGGTTGTGAGATTGTCACATGATCAATGCAGCCTCGTTTCGGAAGAAAAAAAAATACGAAGAATCATATTTTATTCATGAAGACCCTCTAAGTTGTTTGATTTATTTCATTTTATTGTTCCATTTCTGAATTGGCAAATCAGCTGCCTTTTAAAAGGATGAAATGCTTAGCGGGATGGAAAACAATAAGGATACAATGCTTTGTGATTTTACAAATGATCAAGCTATAATAATGCTCAAAATTGCATCATTGTGTTCAGGCTTGGATTCCTACGTGATGAATCCGTTTTCGAGGAAACGCAATCATCTGTCCTGAAATTTGATGGTCAACGGCAAAACCCAATCTTACCTAAAATGGCCGCCCACCATGTGAAAGAAAATGATGATTGATTCTTATGATTCCTACCGTGGCGGCACGGTGGACGACTGGTTAGAGCGTCAGCCTCACACTTCTGAGGACCCGGGTTCAATCCCCAGCCCCGCCTGTGTGGAGTTTGCATGTTCTCCCCGTGCCTGCGTGGGTTTTCTCCGGGCACTCCGGTTTCCTCCCACATCCCAAACACATGCATGAATTGGAGACTCTAAATTGCCCGTAGGTGTGAATGTGAGTGCGAATGGTTGTTTGTTTGTATGTGCCCTGCGATTGGCTGGCAACCAGTTCAGGGTGTATATCCCGCCTCCTGCCCGATGACAGCTGGGATAGGCTCCAGCACGCCCGCGACCCTAGTGAGGAGAAGCGGCTTAGAAAATGGATGGATGGATGGATTCTTACCGCTGGATTATATGCACGGCAACACAGAAAGCATTTCTGGATAAAAGGTGAGGAGGCGTTCAGTTTCTGCGCTCCGTTTGTTTCAAGCTACTGGGACGCCAGCCGACAGGAAAATAACTTCATTCTTTAAAGGTGTGATAACCCCAATGTGGGGTTGTGTCATAGTAGGCCTGCACGTGGTTCAAATATGATAGCAATAGGGCAACATACAGTGGTGCCTTGAGTTACAAGTTTAACTCGTTCTGTCACCACGCTTGTATTTCAAATAATCTTTTCCCATTGAAATGTAAGGAAATACCATTTTAAAAAAAAGCAATTGTTGTAATGTGTATTTTAATGAGGAAAAATACCAATCCATAGTATTGTACTCGAGAAACAAGCAATAATGACATCCATCCATCCATTTTCTGTACTGCTTATCCTCACGCGGGCCTATCCCAGCCTCAGAACTGAGGCAGATGTGCTAACCTGTCGCCAACCTTGCCGGCGAAATGATGACATAATTAAATAGAATTCAACATAATTCAACCGTTTTTGTCACACTGCATCAATTGTTCATTCTGGTGTGCCCTCCGTAGCTACCTAGGGGCAGTAAGACATACAGTGGTCATTAAAATGTCTCAACTCCTCTCAGCTCATTAGAACAGCACTAA
The DNA here is from genome assembly GCF_024500275.1 of Phycodurus eques. Lineage (NCBI taxonomy): Eukaryota > Metazoa > Chordata > Actinopteri > Syngnathiformes > Syngnathidae > Phycodurus > Phycodurus eques. Next base: position 15,793,462 of record NC_084531.1, read on the forward strand.
TATTGATCATTCTTCACAGTGAATAAAGAATATATGACTGCGGCTATATTGTCTTTCTACATGTGTTGCTGCACCGTTTGTGTTCAATCCGTTGCTGAAAGGGTTATGGCACCACAACATAGATGTTAATCAGCATTAGCATTCACGGACTGAAAGGCTAAGCTACGTGGTTGTTTGAATTACACAAGGTGTAATTCTCTTTCTTTTCTTTTTCGTTTGACAGTAAACTTCAACGGGGAGTGCCAATAAACAGCTTGAAGGCTCTTTTTTTGAAGAACTGTTCACTATTTGCCAAAGTGCTGCTTATTGTGATGTGAGTTTCCCAGTGTCCACGCTTGCAAGTCAAAGCAGAAAATCGGTAGAACAAGAGCTCTTATCTCGAAAACTCATAAGTGTAGTCACTCGTATCACAAGGCACCGCTGTCACTCGGAAAAAATCTGACTTTGTAGGATGCCTGGACATGGCCGAAATGACCCAAGAATGTCTGCTTGGAACCCAAAATTGCAGACCTCTTGTGCCTTTTCCTGCATGGGTTCTTGAGACTTTTGTTGTTGTTGTAGTTCTACTCATGATAGACATGTCTTGCAAATGTCATGATGCGATGTGGAGTTGCCGTCGGAGGCTGTTTTTATTTTGTATTTGTTTGTAAAAATGTGCCAGCCCTAGCAGTGATGCTGATGCAAACAGGCTGACACAGTGTTGCTGCTATGTTATGACTCATGCATCCGGCATCATAACTATAATGATGTGATGCTCTATTTTTTCCATTTAGGGCTATTTTTATGATAATGTAAATCTCTTGTGGACGCAGTCCGATGGCGTGTGCGTGTGTGTGTACGATGAGGATGTGCTGACTCGGCAGAAACGACCCAGAAATAAAGCGCTTACATTGCAAAAGAATCATCTGTGAATACAACTTTGAACCTTCAAAGTTGACACTTTCTTAGCTAGGCCCACTATAATGTGTTGGCGTTGTCACTAAAAAGCAGAAGGGATCTTGTTTGGGCGTAGGCGCAAAGCTTTCTCTGCTACATTTACAACCTCAATTCTAATATTTGCTCAATGAAATTGTATTACCTTATTCCCAAATGTTTGTTCTTTTCATGTCATAGCAATTTATTGGCTACACTGCTTCCAGAGTTCAGCCTGTATGTGCTCAAATGTCAATTTAATCTGTCCAAGGCCTTCATCGTGCTGGCCCATATAACTATATTATATAAACTACATTGGCAATGGGACTGTTTCTTTAACCAATCAGATTTCCAATTGATTCTCACTTCACTTCGCGACGTCAGCACTTCCTCTGATTGGTTGGTCAGCACAAAACTTGTTACAACTTCAACTTGCAAAACACGTCTGTGGTGATTGGCAAAGATGAATTTCTTCCTTTCGTCAAGCTGTTATATTGTCTTTTTGTTTAGTATTGATTGGCGTGGGCACCAGGTAGACCCCAAGGACTACATGATGAGTAGTCCGCATTTCTGCTCTAAAAATAGCTTGCCAATTACACTAACTTCAACTGACTATTTTTGTCAAATGCTTTTCTTTTTTTTTTTGTAAATCAGAATTGCATTGGAGTGAATTTAGAAGTGGTCACTGATGGTGTAGTGGTACACTCGCCTGACTTTGGTGCAGGCAGCGTGGATTCAGTTCCCACTCAGTGACGGTGTGAATGTGAGTGCGAATGGTTGTCCGTGTCTATATGTGCCCTGCGACTGACTGGCGACCAGTTCAGGGTGTAGTCCGCCTTTCGCCCGAAGCCAACTGGGATAGGCTCCAGCGTCCCGCGACCCTAACCAGGATAAGCGGTGTTGAAATGGATGGATGGATGGATGAATTTAGAAGTGACAATATTTTAAAAAGAAAAAAGTTCAGAGCTCAGTTTTGTAGCGCATGACCAAACCAGATCATTTGTAGGGATACGCTATCACAATGAGATGATTGACCTCCAAATAATTTGAGCAAATTTGTTATTTCTGAAGCTGGCTTTGCATTAATCCGTACCCAAGAAGTAACATAGAATGTAATGAATTAAACAGTGTGCGCATGAGTTAATGTTGCAATCCAATTCATTTTGCTGCTCCTTCTGGTGTGCCCGCCTTGGCCAGTGGGAGGCAGTATAACACTGTACAGTCATGCAGACACAAACGAAGAAGAATAGACATCTTCTTCTACTACCACTGCAAGTGACTGAGAAAGTTAGTTCTTTTTTTGTATCGGATAAGAAATATATGCCTGTGAGTATTGTTATATTATCTGTCTGCATGTTTTGCTCAACCCTTTGTGTTGAAAGATCTAACACTGCAGCTATCGATGTTAACCGTTAGCATGTGACCGGCATTTTGCATTCTTCATTAGCATTAAGCTAAGCGGCCTTTTCCCAAGGCAAGTGGCATTAAACAGCTTGAAGCCTCCTTTTTGATGGATTGTTCACTATTTGCCAAACTGCTGCTTATTGTGAAGTCAGTTGAACTCCCACCATGCAGCACCAGTATCTTCCGGTTTGCGTTTACAAGTCCATCCATCCATCCATTTTCTGAGCCGCTTCTCCTCACAAGGGTCGCGGGCTTGCTGGAGCCTATCCCAGCTGTCATCGGGCAGGAGGCGGGGTACACCCTGAACTGGTTGCCAGCCAATCGCAGGGCACATACAAACAAAGAACCATTCGCACTCACATTCACACCTACGGGCAATTTAGAGGTTTTTGTTGTTTTGGGGATGTGGGAGGAAACCGGAGTGCCTGGAGAAAACCCACGCAGGCACGGGGAGAACATGCAAACTCCACACAGGCGGGGCCGGGGATTGAACCCCGCTCCTCAGAACTGTGAGGCTGACGCTCTTACCAGTCGGCCACCGTGCCGCCTCGTGTACAAGTCAAAGCAAAGAAAATCAGCCGAATGATGACTCACATCTCGAAAAACTCGTCCCTTGTATCTCAAGGCACAACTGTAATAACGTAAAACTAACATCATACCATAAAACGGCATATCATAGTATAACAACGCAGCATCAAATGACAAAGCGTAGCGGCAACATAGCAGAGAAGAACAATCATAAAAGAGCATAACAATTCAAAACATAGCATAGTATAATAGCAGATAACAGCAGAACAATACAGAAACAACATAGTCTAACAGCAGAAAATAACATTAAACCAAAAGTAACATATTATGACATGCCTACAAAACAGCATAGCATAACAATACACAGTATAACAGCAAAGCATAATGTAGCACAACGTAACAAAACAGCAGAACATAGCATAGCACAAAACACACAACATCCCATGAAGACGTAACATAGCATAGCATGTTAGCAGCGTGAATGACTCAAAGTCATCCTTAAGTAAGGAAGACAGAAGGGCGGAAAATATTAATGACATCATTCGGTCCTTTAATGAAGCAGAACTGGGTGAGGGAGGGAGGGAGGGGGGTCCACTTTTAGCTATTCAATGTATTCATTAAGCCATTTCATACATTTCACAGCTCAACAAAACAAAGCGTGCCTGTGTAATTTGTCTTTCTGTCATTCCCTTTTTAAAAAAAACACTACTTTAAATACATTTAATGGTGGCGAAGGGAACCATTTAAAGACTCATTAAAACTATTCTTTTTCTTTTTTTGCTTCTGGTTTCCCCTTGCTGTTATGAAATTGTGTGTGTGTGATTTAAATTTGAAGGTGAATTAGCATAAGCACTGACAGAGATGTGTCCATCAATGTTATAGCGCTCTAAAGACAGTAGCCTTAATCTAAACAATATTCAGCTTGATAATACCATTTTAAGAGAAACTTTAGCAAAAGAGAAGATAAAGGTTTAATCAGTGTCGCCGAGTGTAACACACACCTCTCTTTTATTTAATTACAGCTAAATAATGAACTCTGCACGCACAAAGTCATCAAATTATCGCAAGTGATTTTTCACACGCTGCAAGGAAACTGAGTGAGCCGCGCCGACTGCTCTTAAATAGATGTCGATGAGATGTAATGATGTGTCGGAAAAGTCATTATCAATGTACTTGGCCAACTTTGTACTGCGCAATATTCTTATATTCTACTCATGAAGTCTATATGTTTCTTCTTACATATTCTTTTGTTTCTTTTGTGTCTGTCTGGACACGTTTTGTTTCGTTGGCAATCTTATTCAAACTGTAAATAAAAAATAAGTTATACACGTAAAGCACTAAATTGTCAAAAAAAGAATCATTGTAATAATAATAAGAAGAATGTTATTCATTCTACCTTGGAAATTTGTTGTACACAAGGTCTTCTGAAGCACAACAGCCACTCTCAACACTAATATGAATATGTATGAATACATCAAGCTGACGTGATCACAAACATGCAATTGTTTACCGTTACTCAAACTAAAAACAATCCTGGATCATGAGTGGCATACTACTTTACCATTTCTAAAAAAAAAAAAAAAAAAAAAAAAATGCTAGCTGCTGTCAACAATTACTGGATAAAAAACAAAAACAAAAAAAAACAATTACTGGACATGTCACAGTCTGTCAGCCAATCACAGTCTACCATGATAGCCAATGACAGCCGATCAGCAGCAGACCGCTACATCCTCCAATTTAAGGCTTCCTGGATGATTCCTTATCAGATTGTTTGACAGTCATACATGCGAGACACTAAATAAACACGACCCCGTGGATCCCCTCCGCCTTCCGCCTCCGACCCCGAGCTCTGCTTCAGCGCGTTTGTTTGCTTGTCCCCGTTGCGGAGGGGTCATTCTGCTCAAGACAATGAAGTGCGCGTTTCCTGTGAATTGAGGATTGACGACAACAATTAAGTGTGAGCATCCCTCACCTGCTGTGGATTGCGGGTCATTACACGAGTTTGGCCTTGGATACATTGAAATCTTCAAAGTCTCACCCTCTCGACTGGGAGTTGAATTACTCTGTATCGTGGCTTTGAAGTGACCTGTCATAGTTGACATTGATATCATTATTAAAGTCATTTCAAACTAACTACTTCCAGCTGCACGTGGGGCCTGTACCACACTCTTCTTGTATCAGTATAAACATTGAGCCACCATGTGATTACAAATATACAATTGTCTAAATTGACTGCACTTTGAACAGGGTATTCAAAAATGACCTTGGCCAAAGTGCTTCACCATGTATATATATGAAAAAAAGGTGTCTACATTTAGCGTTGAGTTGCCTCATGATCCATAACACCATTGTAGACAGTTAATTGAAAGTTAAATAGCCCTGGGAATGAGTCACGTGCTGCTTCATGTCTAAAGAGAAAGACATTTCATCACATGTAGCAGCCCGCTGTGGTAAATTGCACTGATAAACACTGCATGCGTCAACGCACTCTTTTCACATCTCTTGAAAATATTATTTTGTCAAAAAGTGGAGGCCTCTCACTTTTGGAAAGCAAATAAAGAAGTGCAAATCAAACTCCCCTGCAGCGCCTTTTTCACTTTCCAGGTGACGGGTGTGGATTCAGCCGCAATTTAATTAAAACATGTAACTTTTAATTACCGAACTAATTAATTTGATAAGTGAAAATAGAGTGGGACTGATAAATGACGGCAGCGCTTCAAGGATGCCCTGCCGAAAGAAAGCCAACCATTTTTATATGCAGAAAAATGACTAAATAAAGGCACCTTTGTTTTTTTTGGTTTGGTTTCTTTTTTTTTTTTTTTTAGTTTTTCACACATGGCAGATAATGACAACATTTGAAATGAAAAGGAAATGAATTATGCATCAACAATAGTAAATATGATGGGAAGATTAGGCAATAAGATGATAAGAAATGTGCTTATTGTGTCAGGGTGCTGCCTGTGAAGCGGAACAGCGAGCCCAAATTGGCAAAGTTCTCGTGTAGCGGAGTCACCTTGGTAGGTGGGTCCGTGCTCACTTCTGGTGGGTGCTGCTGAGGGCACCTCGCAGGTGCCGCGTCAAGCTTTCTCTGCCGCTCCTCGTAAGTACACGTTTTCTTCCGGAGATACTTAACCTTTCGGTGAGGGCCGCTTTTGAATTGTTTTGTTAATTCAGTGCCCCTAAAAACGTCCACTTGAAGTTACCTTTCCCCTCTCTCTGCTCACACTCGATACTTTGAATACTCAACAACGTGGTGACTTTCACAGTCAGTTGTCTTCTAAAAAAATAAAACACACAAAGAAAAGCATGATGACATGCATGAATTTCTTGTGGACATTATTCTGTGACCCTGAACAGGAGAAGCAGAAGATGGGTGGCTGGATTTAGGACAATATACTGTTGTTTCGTTAAGAGATAACTGTGCTACTGTGGTTATTATAGCGCATGTCAAGTGCGTGTCATTAATGCTTCTGTACAAGTGCTTCATGCAAAGTGTCTTCTTATTATCATTATTATTTTTAACCACCGTTAAATATAGCAGCTGCTTTGAAGGAGCTACAATGATCTTTTTTCCCTTCATTTTCTTCTTCCATGTCATTTTGGATTGCAGGATCCTTTCAAATAGTGGTTTCAATTGTATACATCTATTAATAATACGGTATAATGCATACATATGATAAATAATCAAGCTAAAATATATCAGTTAAACTTTTTCATATATCATTCTCACCTTGTTGTCCGCTGAAAACTACATTACAGTACTTTTAAATACTTTAATTTCCATTTTGTAATTTGTAACAACTACAACGTGCATGCGTTACAAAATGATGCATGATTTAAAAATATATTTATTATTATATTTTGCTGGGGCACATAGTACAGAAATACAATATTTTAAAATAAAAACAAAAAAATACACTTTTTTCTTTGAACATTTGAACGTGTGTTAATTTGCACGCATGTCTGCAAAACATTGAATATTGCACGAGAATATTTTTTGCCCTCCTTGTTTTAGAAAAATGTCTTTTTAAAATTAATTTTGTAACGAATTTTAAAATACAAAAGGATTTCAATTATTTCAAAAGCAATACTCTCACGAGAATAAAATCGCATTTAACTCTCGCAAAACGGTGTAATTTTACAAGGATCAAATTCTATCCATCCATCCATTTTCCGTACCGTTTCTCCTCACTAGGGTCGCGGGCGTGCTGGAGCCTAACCCAGCCATCATTGGGCGAGAGGCGGGTTAGACCCTAAACTGGGCGCCAGTCAATCGCAGTGGCACATATAAACAATCACATTCAAACTTATGGGCAATTTAGAGTCTTCAATTAACCTACCACGCATGTTTTTGGGATGAGGGAGGAAACCACGCAGGCACGGGGAGAACACGCAAACTCCACACAGTCGGGGCCGGCGATTGAACCCGGGTCCTCAGAACTGTGTGGGGGTTTTTTTTTGCCGAGATTTAAGAAAGATTTTGAGTTACGGGTGCAAGTTGGTGTCTCTGAACCCCACAAGAAGCAACACAATTATTCACAAAATTCTTTCAAGCTGTTGATTGCTGCTCTCAGTTGAAGTTGAGTGTAAAAACATAGCACAAAGCGAATGATGCGTTGTGTGTTTAAACAAACCTTTGCAGAAAGTCCGTTAGCTTAATGCTAACACATAATTGGAAACGCCTTAGACATACTAACGAAACCAGTCTCGATATTGCGGGAGTTAAAAAACTTATATTTGAACGGTAGAAACACATGCACATAGAGCATACAACAGTACTCAGATGCATATATTCTTTATCCACTGCAAAATACGACTAATATTACAGCAGCTTCGGTGTGATGGACTTCTGTGTTTCATTATCAAATCCACATGTCGTATGTCGTACGTCTCCAGTGGGTAAGGCCCACACACCAGGAGCGGCACAATGTCCATTGAATTATCATGATGTACAAACTGTTTAAGTCTTTACTTGCTATTTAATTATATGACTGCTGTTTGCTTTGATGAAGTACAATATCATAGAGTGCTATTTTTCTTATGGAAATAGGGAAAGTTGTTTTGACATGCACGTGTTTTGATTTACACGTGTAAGTTTCGGCACCACTGGACTGGAATTCCCCCTGCAACTGTCATCTCCCTACAAAGTTTTTTTCTCAACAGTGCTATCTGCTGGATGTGAAAGAGGCACTCCAAAATGAATTCCAAAAGTGATTTAGTATTTAATAACACTGATGTGCCGATAAAAACTCACGAGCGCAATTGTTCTGAGTGTTATGAGATGTGCAAACGTTTTTATTAAAATTGATCTAAAGCAATGCTCGCGCACTATAAAAATCTCTGCGAGCAATCTGTGGACCTCTTTCAATTTGACGTGTTTTCCAATAAAACATTTGACATTAAAGTAACGCAATAAACAACAAGAGAGCCGCTTCCTGTTGCCACTGCGGGCGGATGAGGAAAGGGACAAAATGAGGGTGAGCGTTTAAAGTGTTCACACGGAACGCGTTGCCCTTGTTTGTTCTCACTTGGCGCCATTACGGATCGGCGCGGCCGCCATCAATCTCAGTCAAGCAATTAAGGCACACGCACATGTTTGTTCGCTCGCAAATTTCCAAATTAAAATTAAATACCGAGGATGGAAATAGCGGTATCTTAAGTCCAAAACATCACACGTGACTCACTGAACCTTTACTCAACCTGCTCATTAAAATGCAATGGAACCATCCATCCATCCATCCATTTTCTGAGCCGCTTCTCCTCACTCGGGTCGCGGGCGTGCTGGAGCCTATCCCAGCTGTCATCGGGCAGGAGGCGGGGTACACCCTGAACTGGTTGCCAGCCAATCGCAGGGCACAAACAAACAAACAACCAGTCGCACTCACAGTCACACGGATGGGCAATTTTAGAGTCTCCAATTCATGCTTGTTTTTGGGATGTGGGAGGAAACCGGAGTGCCCGGAGAAAACCCACGCAGGCACGGGGAGAACATGCAAACTCCACACAGGCGGGGCCGGGGATTGAACCCCGCACCTCAGAACTGTGAGGCTGACGCTCTAACCAGTCGTCCACCGTGCCGCCGCAATGGAACCTCCGAAGTGGAAAACATTGAGACACTGGTTGACTCTCAAGTTGTTCTCATCTCATTGTTCTTTTTCCAGTCATTTAATCATATATATATGGAGACTTTAAATTGCCCGTAGGCATGACTGTGAGTGCGAATGGTTGTTTGTTTGTTTGTTTGTGCCCTGCGATTGGCTGGCAACCAGTTCAGGGTGTACCCCGCCTCCTGCCCGATGACAGCTGGGATAGGCTCCAGCACGCCCGCGACCCGAGTGAGGAGAAGCGGCTCAGAAAATGGATGGATGGATGGATGATTCCATTGCATTTTAATGAGCAGGTTGAGTAAAGGTTCAGTGAGTCACGTGTGATGTTTTGGACTTAAGATATGGATGGATGGATGGATATATATATATTCTATATATATATATATATATATATATATATAGAATATTTCTTATTTGTAAGAAATATTTTGTCATCTTAGAAAAAAATTGTGATATTATGAGAAAAAAATGGCATTTCTTCAGAAATCATTATCTTACACAAATTGAGAGAAAAAAGACAATCTTACGGAACAGTTTGCAATTATTGATATTATTAACAATTTAAACTGTAATCTTTTGACAGTAAAGTCTTACATTTTCTAAAGAGAAGTATTCTTCGTTACATTGTACTCTTTTCAACATGTGGCAGTTTTAGTCAACACAAATTCCAAAAAAGAAATCATCTTTAAAAACATTTTTTTCATTTTATGAGTGTAAATATTATTTTTCAACAAAAAAAATCTTACAACAATAAAGGGAAACATTTTTCGAGAAAGAGGTTTTAATTGTAGTCCCATTTTTATCGGGAAAAATCCATAATATGAGAAAAAAATGTGTACGTGATTGATATGCGATTAATAGAGGTGCTCATATTGTACTGAGCAGTTTTTCTGTGTAAGCTCCGATTCCTGCTTTATGGTTATCATCACAGATATTTCTTTTTTTCCTTCTGTGCCATGCAATACACACACCACACACCTACAAAAAGCCAAATAAAAAGCAAAACACTTGTGGAGGTAATCCTTAAGATCTGTGATTCTCAAAGTGTGGCCAAGTTGTACACGGAGTCCCTCTAGTGGTGCATAAGATAATCACTGCCTAAATTCAGTTCAGTTGTATTTAACTCTGAACTCTTAAGTTCATTTTCACTTAATCTTTACTAACTGTTTGTTTTTAAACATTTTATGAGCTAATGTTTTAATTGAATCATTATTTAAGTACAGTTTTTTTTTTTTTAAATGCAGTGTTAATGTTCAAACCGTACATAATGTTAGTGGCTTACAATAATTTTAAATATTGAAGTTTGTTTGAAGTGTCCCCCCACCACCACCGTTCATATAAAAAGCTCAAGTAAGTGTGTGGTTTGTTCAGTTCAAGTGTTCCCATTAAAAGAGGAACCTGTTAGTGACCTTTACCTGCTCGGGTTTCACGTCAAGCAGCGCCGCACTGACATTGAGATGAGCTGCCGGGCCAGCACGCAGGCCTCATTTCCTAAGGTAGAAACATGAGAAGAAGAAAAAAAACAAAAAAAAAACTATCAATTTGTCAAAACACTGGCATCCCGCCCCGAATGCCTAAGAGGAGCTCGGTGAGCTTGTCCTTGTCAGTCACGGTGTCATCGGAAACACGTCTCCTCACATCGCACGTGTCCTTCATAATGAGGCCTCACATCCTCGCACGCCCAACCACGTTGGCATATTTTCAACATTTTGACTTTGACGAGCACGACGCAGCATGAGCAGAACTTTTCCATGTCCGTTTGAAATCCCAGGTAAGGAAGCGGTTTTGGGAAACTCAAGTGGGATGATAACAAAATAGAAGCATATAAAGACAGCTCCGAGCCAATTAGTAAGGAATATTATAATACATCATCTATATTAATAAACAATGAAATGCACTGTCAGAATTATATTATACTGTAATGGTATATCATTATATGTAAAAAAGAATAGAAAGAATTGTAATGTCTTTCAAGGTATACAGTTGTTATCTTGAACAATTAAAATCATACTTTCTTGGGTTAAATGTGAAACATTTTATATATAAAAAAAATAATATTACAAGAATAAAATCTTTTTTTCTGAGAAATCGTACAGTTACTTACAGTTGTAATCTGTCAAAAAGACATACACAAATAGTCAAATTCGTAATATGAATCCTACAAGAACATTCATTGTATTCTTACAAGACTTAAAATATAAAATAAAGTTGTTTTCTTTTGTAAATTTTATATTCACGAAGAAAAACAAGACAAAACATCACTTTAAAGACTTCATGAAAAAAGTATTGTAATTTTTTTCAAGAAATTAATTTGTCTTCATCAATATATTTTTTTCCCCAGGAAAAAATTGAAACATCCTATTCAATAAAATGTAATTTTATGAGAAAAAAAGTTATATTGGGCCAATACAAAAACAGACAATTTTACAATAAATCTTTTTTTAAAAAAAAATCTCACTCGAATAAGTTGTCATTTTATGAGAAAAAAAAAGTATATTTTTGTCCAAAAGAGGACTCAGAATCTTCCACGAACAATATGAATTTTTACAAGATTAAGATTGTGATACAGTATTATTTTGAGAAATGTTTTTCTTTGAAACCTCTTTTTTTTCCCAGAAAATTGTCAACGTCTTACTAAGATAAAGTTTGTAATCTAATGACAAAAAAAACAACAACAACAGTTTTTCAATAAAAAGTCATCTTATAACTTTGGGCAAACTCACTGAAATATTCCTTACTGCATCTGCCATAGGAAAAATAGTTGGCACCGCAGCTGGTTTCAGCCTCTGCCTCTGTATTCAATGCTTTCTGCTAAATCTTTCTCGAAACGCGCCGGTTCGAAGTGACGGGCACAGTTTGGAATGCTCGGCGCCCATAGCTGACCACGTTTCTTCCCCCCCCTCAAGCGACTTTCCCTATCCGCTGGTCACGTATTCCGTTAAAGAGTTAATACACCACATCAGGAACTTCTATCTTTCAACATATCTTTTATTAAGACAAGTACTCATCAGGTTTTTTTTTTTTTTCTTTTTGTAAAAATGTTGATGAACCAATACAAAAGATTAATGGCCAGAAGACAAACCAAGTGCTCACTACACCAAAGAAAACCAAAAAAGACATTGTTGAATCATTTTTTGGGGCGTAGTAAAACACAAACAGGCCCCTTCTCCTCCTCCTCCTCGTCGTCCTCCTCTAAGACATGTTACAGGAAATACATCATATCATGTATGCAAAACATTTACAACTGAACATACTGGAAGAGAAACACTGACTGTACACATCGTGCTCGTCCGCTTCATGGACAAATCTACTTATCTTTGTGGTCTATGCAAACTCATATGTAATGTGACAGTGCACCTTTATCATTAAGAACACACACAGCTGAGAAATCCATGTACATCGGTTTGAAAGGCTGCTGCTGCTGCTGCACTTCTACTAGGTACAATCTAAATATACTTGGTGGGGGTGGCAGGGCAAGGGGGTACATTTTTTTTCAATTCTTTTATACATTTGCATTCCACCTGAGATGCAAAAAAAGACAACTATTAACACCCATGAACCTGAGAGAGTGAACACAAACGTACTAATAATCATAATAATAAGAAGGAGAACCATCAAATGTAAAATCATTCTAATCAAATAGGATGAGCAGCATGGTAGTATACCTCAGTTCAACGGTGCAAAAACAACAACAACAACAAAACAATTGAAGCAAAATAACGTCATGCGGCTAACACTAAAACGCTCGTATACAGAAATGTGTACTTGTTTTTGTTGATGTTTATTTCGTTCTGACAATGGTTATGAACGTAAACTGTTAAAACAACAGGTTTACATGAAGTGAAAAAAAGTAGAGACCACAATAAATGATTTCAAAATGTTACCTATCAGCTTCATTCAAACCCATGACAATTAGAGTGGACGAACTCCATTTTGGTCTTCTTAAAATTCATTCGGGAAAATCTTTCAGCTGTATACTGGCCCAAATCAAGGTTAGCTCCAATTTTAACCAATAGGGGGCAGTCCATTATCGCACTCAGCACTTTTCCAGATGCTTCAGTGCAACATTGGGCCGAGAGAACTCAGAGAGTGAAATATCATACGTGCAAGACTCAGAAAGTAAGTCGTACTTTAGTTTGTTATGAAGTCGTATGTTTGGAGTTTGTTATGTTTCCTCTTTTGTGAAATATTGATAGATTTGAAGAATAATTGGACTTAGACCATTATTGCACTGAACATTATTTACGTAACCCCAGTTTGTTTCTTCTCTTTCAGGCAACCGAGGCAGTAGTGTCCAAGATTCAACCTGTGAAACTAAAGATAACAGCACCTCGGTTGTCGGAGGAAAACCAGCCTTTCTGAAAAAATGACAAAATTGGAGTTATCCCGCCCTTGCTCTCAATGGTTCAATTGGAAAAGCAACAAATATGTTAGTGTGGGGGGGAGGGGGGGGGGAAATGTAATCACCAAATAAAAATACGAAATAATAATTTAGTCTTTGCAAATAAAATGACACAACAAATGAGTCAATTTAAGAAGTCACCTTTTCAAGACAACTTTAATTTTACAAGAATACAGTTGTCATTTTATATAATGTTGTGTTTTCTTTAGTCAGAAAAAAGTCAGCGTTGTCATAAAGAATAGTACAATCTTGAAAAAAAAGTTGTATTTTTCCAGACAAAGCTGTAATTTTACAAGAATAAAAATTACATTTCTTTTAAGATTATAGTTGAAGTTAAGAGAATGAAGTCATTTTTCGAGAATAGCTTATAATGATATATTATAATATGGAACACATCATTTTCACATCAAATTTTTTTTAGAGCAAACTCGTCACCTTGTGAGAGTAATGTTGCAATATTACGGGTATGAGCATTTAAGAAATATTGATTTCTAATAAGAATTAAGTCAGAATTTTGTTATGAGACATTTTCTTTCGATTTTTATTTTCAGAGTCAATTTTCTAAGAATAAAGTCATACATTTTAAAGCAAAGTTTTTTTTTTTTTTATTTTAAAAAAGAAGTCAAACAGGAAAAAAAAGCCATAAAAAACGATTTCTGTAGATTTTTTAAAAAAATTACACAGAATTAGGACTTAAAAATGGACAGAAGAATGAATTGATTTTAAGAATAAAGTTGCGATATTGCTGCGGTAAATGGACTGCATGCCGACATTAAGAGTTCAACTCAATTTCAGTGAGTCCGTTTTCAATTTCAAAATGACTTATCATGGTCTCATATGTTTTTTCAACATCATGAAACGCAGCCATTGTAAACATGATTGTGTTCACTTTCTAGATCTGCTGTTGTTCCTTCTGATTGGCTGATCGCCTCAAAGAAGAACTACTGCTCCAATGAACATTTGTTATCACCAAATTTAATAATACATAATAAATACAACATCTGGGATCATCTAAGCTTTTGTACAACATGAACGCCAGAGTCCTAAACGGTTGCGTCAGTAAGCGACAACGTGGACGAACATCGTGTCGAGCCAGCTAGAAAGAGGATACAAATATACAAGATACCACTTTAATGCAGGGGTGGGGAACCTTTTTCCTCATAGGGGGCCACTTCACTGATAAAATCACACAAAATATATGGAAAACAAGCCATTCATGAGGATTAAATTCAAATTTCATGAGAATAATGTTCCCCCCCAAGAAAAGTCAAAATCATCTGAGAATAAAGTCGTAATTTCAAGACAATACAGGAGTAATGTTGTGGAACAAGTCGTATATGTTTGAGGGAAAAAAAACGTGGATTCTCACTAGAATAGTTAGGTACCAGAATCAAGTTGTAATGTTACATGTCAAGCTTCATTTATTCGAGAAACAAGTCGGAATGTTACAAAAATAAAGTCGTACCTTTATACGGGTAAGTCCTACACTCTTTTCCTCACTATAGTGATCAGAGGTGGCTTTAAGGCAGTGGTTATCCTGTATGCGGAATATATGTTTTATCATGACATAATTAGGTGTGGCTGTGTTCGTGATGGGGTTTCTGTTGCTCGATAAGAAACAAACAAAACAAAAAAAGACTTCAGGCTGTTAGGCAACAAGTGAGGAAAAAAAGTGACAACTTGATGGCACAGTCAACCATTCAAGACCAATCAAAGACGCCCTAAAGGTGACACTTCAAGAGACGTCTTTTGGCAGCTTTATGGATGAGGGAAAGTCAAGAACTAGACAGAAGACCCTTTGCGCCCCGTAATTTTACAGCGGAAAATATTTGCCGGTAATAAAAAGCATATACTGAGCTATGGGAAACGACGCGATCCCTGTAGTGGAGCAAAGCGAGTGCGGGGTCCACTGAAGGGGATCAGTTTCATCTTTTAATATATTTTCATGGGATTATTATCAGTATTGTTTTTAATAATCGACTGCCACTGGGTACATTCTCGTCAACTCTGACCCTAAACGTATTCATTAACCACATTTCCTGCTTTTTGTCCATTTGTATCGAGGATAAAAACTAAAATCAAAAATAACATAGTTGATAAACTTATTCAAGATTTTACAGGACAAAAAATAATAAATTCAGATTTATATGAGAAGAACATACAGCTTGTGTCACATTGGAAGCTATTTGGTTAACTTAGTTTAGTACAAAACAGGAAACAGGAGTTTGAAATGATCACTTGCCACTTTACCGAAATAAATGTACAAATGAAGAACAGCAATAACGTTAAAGCACAGCAAATTGTGAAGATGTTAATCCTCTGCTCAGGAAGGAGTCATTTTCATGCCATTTGTTCAAATGGTTGAGCTAAACTTGAGTGTCATTCTATCTTCTCGTAATGCGAGCTCTCTTGTGGCTCAAATCGTTATGCTAAAAGATAAGGACATTTTTAACAACAATATTTCCGATCTCTTGGGTAAATGAAATGTGGAGGAGCTTTCAAGAAAAGAATACTGCTTGTATCCCATGAGCATGACCCTATTTTGCACAAACACAGCGGTTTAAAATGGTTACTTTTGACCATAATAAACATTACGATGTTTTTTTGAATGGTAACTTTGCTCACATTTGCTGCGATTGGCTGCCGACCAGTTCGGGGTGTACCCCGCCTCTCGACCGCAGACAGCCGGCATAGGCGCCAGCACGCCCGCGACCCAACTGGGGATGATGAGCGGAACGGAAGATGCATGAATGAATGAATGTGAGCTTTTGAGCTAAACAACAACTTCATGCTTTCTTGAACGAGCCAGTCTTTGTGCCAAATAAAGCGAGGCTAACGTAAGCAAGATCAACGGAAATACACGAGTAAGGACTGCGTGTTTTCACAAGGCTGAGCAGTATTCGAGTTTGTGACTACTTGCTTAAAAAAAAAGAACCGAACAAAGGACGGATAAAGATCAGCTATGAAAGATTAGAATTTTGTTGTTGTTGTTGTTTTTTTGTTTTGTTAGCATCAACATTGACTCCAAAAACATCCAACATAGCTGAAATCAACTCAAGAATGAACTTGACGTGAGCTATAATTAGACTGCACTTAACACCAATGCTAAACGCTAAAGATAACTTCTCTCTTGGAATCTATGCTGACACAGACAGGCGACTTTTGACTTAAAGCAGCCACTTTATCAGGCACACCGCACCGTGCCTTCGGAATGGCCTGTATTTTCATTTCAGAATAAAAAAACGACAACAATAGTTGTCATTTAACCGGTGAACAGAAACATTCCCACAACAACAAATGTACTGCATCTGAAACAAACTTATTTAGAGGTCGCTCATATAATTGGCTAATATACACAAGCATGTGTTAAAAACACATTCACACAAATTCTTAGAGCTTAAGAATATACATCTCGTTAAATAATTTTTTCGGATACATTTTTTTTGACCTGATTCACAAAATTGTTTTTCTTCTTATTGCAATCAATTTGACTTTATTATCATAGAAATAGCCACTTATACTCATATTAATAATAATAATTTGTCTTTATTCTCTCATATTAACCACCTTCTCCTCATACAATTCCAATTTATTGCCATAATAATTTTGACTTTATTCTCATTAAAAATAACTGATTTCCCTTGTTACCCTAATTATTTTCCTTCTATCCTCATAAAATTAAGACTTTTGTCATAATAAAGTATCACTTTATTATCATAATAATTTTCAGAAAATTAATCATTTCTCCGTGTAAAATTACCACTTTATTAATAATAATTAATCATTTGCCTTTTTCCCCCCCTGAAAGTTGTGACTTTTCCTTTTAAGATTTTCTCTATATTGCTCTAAAAATGTGACTTTTATTCACATAAAATTGACTTTTCCCACAAAAATTACCACTTTATTGTTTTAACGATATTGTCTTTGTAAAATTGTCGCGTCAACAACCAGCTGATCTGTTGCTGGTCATTCAAGCTTCTGGGCTCACATATGGCCATAAACCCCCAAATTATATGGAAATAAAAAGTTGTTGGAAAAACTTCAACCGCAACGGCTCACAAACATGTTCCAAAAAAAAAAAAAAAAAAAAAAAAAGGGGTTAGGGCAAGTTGACATTTTGGGAGTCCACGACCATCTTAATCCATCTTTGATTAGGTGTTCCCAATAAAGTGGCTATTTTATTAGGCTTTTGCTTCGTTTTTTTCTGACATCCATGTATAAAACCAACAGCATCAAATGTACATGTTTGTGAGATGAAATTGCCATGATAGCTGAACTTTGACACAGTACATTTACATGTGTTGACACATGGCGTACGACTCTTAAAGGGGACATATTACGGGATGCAATTTTCAATTGCTTGCGGTCTCCGGACTGCCTGCAGAAAATGTGTCTGAAAGCAAGCCACTTTGATTTTGGCCCAACTATGACGTCACAGTGTTTGGCGATGTGTCTGCTGCATGCGCCACACTCATGGAGCTGCACACTAATTGACAAGTGCAAACGGGCAGTTTGGCGATCAAGTGCTGCAGCCTCCACCGATGTAAATTATAATACCAGTTTTGACTGTCTTTATGGGCCCTCAGACGGACTTGCGCCTTTGATTTGGGGCATTTGCCCCTGGTCCTTATGCTAATGCCAATCTCTACTCAAATCGGCTCGCCACACGATAGATGGGAGCGGAGCAGTGGCTCAGTTGAATGCTGACAGAACAGCCCCCCCAAAAACTCATTTCAACAGGGCTGTTTAGAAAGGATGATAAGTGTTTAATTAATTTTGGGGAATTTGGACCAAAACAAGTTACAGATATGATATTAATACATCCACAAACTATTTTAAACTCGGTAACAATAGAATAATATGTCTCCTTTAAGATTACTACAGACAAAAAAGGGAGATGAGCTTCCTCTTTGTGCTCAGCGACATTCAAGCTAAAAGGTAACAAACACACACACGCGCGCACGCACACACACACACACACACACACACACACAGACACACACAACAGGCCACTTTCACCTTTGAATCCACAGCCAAACACCTAAACCAACAAGCACAAGAGTGGGAGGGACGGTGAAGAAAACAAACAGAAAGAGAAAAAGGCACAAAATAGTCTGTAAAAGAAAGTAAGTGTACAGAAGTTTAGGCCCCAGCAGTCCAAGAAGGTTTTTAGACAGGAGACTCGGCCTCTTCTCAACACAAGGCCACCCCAGTCCTACTTTCACTTCCTGCTGAAATCAATCTCTCCCTCCCCCCCACAAAACAATCAGAGTTAGACACAATGCTGCCATAGCACCACCACACTTCTTTCCGCACTTTAGATGTAATACTCCTTCTTCTCGTCTGTGTTGTTGTGTCCGCCCTCGGCGTTGATGATGGCCGTGTCGGCGTCGGCGGCATCGTCCGCCCCTTTGGCTTCGTGTGTGAAGTAGGTGCCTGCACATATACCAAAAAAGAAATAAAAAAAACTAAACTAAATAAAAACACTCGACCATCCCACCACCCGACAACAAAAGACACTCGGGATGAGTTCATGTTCAAGTATGATTGGCCGTGCTTTACCTTTGTGTCGGGCAAAATATCGACCGAGAACAATGAGCGCACAAAGGATGGCGAACATCACCACGGCAACAACCCCTCCGATGACAGCGTGGTCAAGTTTGGGTGGCGCACCCTCGCCTGCTCGCGAGTCTGAAAACAGAAACATTCACACTTATAAATCTGACAACAAACACAGATCCAGTAGTATATGGACAGCACCACAATGGATTTCCACTCAATTCCAAAAATTGACGTGCAAACTAATAATTTAAGAGGTTTCACAACAATATGACATTTACCATTTTGGAATTCCAACCATTGCATTAAGAGTACCTCCAAAGCAGACCAGACCATGTGTCAAACATGGAGGAAGAAGAAGAAGAAACCAAGGCCAACTTGTACCAGAATGATGTGAAGAGACATGGAGGCAGAATAAAACAAGGGCAACTTGGAACAGAAATGATGAAGTAAGGAACAGCTTCTGATCCAAAGCACACCACATCATGTGTCAAAAATGATGAAGGACTGATGAACTACCAAACTGATGGGAAGAGAAAAGTCAGAAAGGAAGTAAAGAAGGAAGGAAGGAAGGAAGGAAGAGCTTCTGATCCAAAGCATACCACATCTGGATCAAACATGGTGGAGGTGGTTGAAACGAAGCTCAACTTGTATCCCGAACATTTTACCAGCTCATGATCCAAAGCATATCAAATCATGGTGGACAAAGACGAATGAACGGATATAGTGTGCACATAATGTGCACGTCATTTTACAACGTCATAAGATGAGCGTTCGATGCTGACACCTGTTTTTTTTGTTTTTTGTTTTGTTCTTGAACTCTGCCTTGTTAATCTGTGACTTGGGACTCGCAGTCGATTTGAGCCAACAACTTGAGTTCAACAAGGTAAAAGACTCAGAAGGTACAAATATTTATTCAAGTTTGAGCATCTTCCAGCTTCTGTTCATTTTGCCTTCTGACGCTCTGCTGATCCCAGAGTGCATAAAGGCCTTTTTACACTGCACTTGGCAAAGCGTTTCCCATTCATTGTGTGTGCTGAGGGGGCGTCAGCGCGTTTTGACATGACACTGAGCGTCAAGTCAATGCAGAGGGCATCTGACATCTGATAGATATGAAATAGACAATAGATAATAAATGTTCTATTCGGGAGCTTTGACGCGGTGACGTTCAAAAGCTCCTCCAATGGGAGTGGATTGATTGATTTCTGAGTGCTATTTTGGCCGACTTGTAATGTAAAAGGCAAGGGGGAAATGGAGGAAGGCATAATAATAGCGGTGTCCCACTATCCTGAACTTTGGCCCAATAGAAAAATCATTTTCCGAGACGTCTCTGCGGGAGGCTTTCAAAAGCTTTGTAGTGAAATTAGTATGGGATTTTCCATCTCGCTTTTTTTTTTTTTTTTTTTTTGCTGCTGCGTCACCTCCTCCTCCTTGAAATAAGCAAAGTTATGGCTTTCTTTTCCAACAATGAGATACATACATACTGCCGAGTTTGAGTCCACTCAGCGGGCAAAGCCTCCCGACTTCCTTCGACGCTGTCGCGTCAACACTTCCAAATATGGGATGGTCGCACTCCCGTCGCCATCATCGTCCTTTCCCACCGAGCAAGTGCAGTGTGAAAAGGCCTTAAATAAGGGGTCTTTGGGTGAACAGGAGCGCTTGGAGGGGGATGAAGAGTCCATGAAGAAGAAGAGGAGGAGGAGTGTTGAGAGTGAAAGAAGAGATTGTGCAGTTTATTTGTTCGTCAATTTTTCCGTGTTTCCCGTGAATAGTGATCGTTCTCTGTCCTCGCTACTTACATTGAGTCCAATGCTACTTAATTAATTGCTGTAATTGCTGATAGATTGTCTAAATAGTTTGAGCCCAAGCTACAGCATCAAATGTCAGTCATTCATATATATATATATATATGTATATATATCATTGTCTTTCTGTGTAATGTAGACCATACACACTTTTATATCTTCGGGGGCAAGGAACGGTTTAAGAACATCATTACACTGTGAAACAGTCGACAGCGCCTGCAATTTGGGCTAGAGTTCACACGCAATAAAATATATTGTGCTTCATAAGAGGCCATTTGTGGAAGTCATATAGAGCTCTATCATGACAGAGCGAGACGCCAGTCTGCAGATAAATTGCGCCCAAGCGCAGAAATGCGAGGCTGCCTTAGGTGTCATGGAGCATCACTCTCTCACGTTAAGGCACATTTATCCATGCACCCCCAAAATCCTGAAAAGAACAAGGCAACTTTTGAAGTCTTTACATTTCCCGGCCCAGAATAGTTCAGAGGCGTTTATCAATCGTCTACGATCGCTGCACACTGGGAGTGATGGAGGAGTGGCGGTCGACGGGGGTGGAAGGGGGAAATGGCGCCGCTGTTCTTTACTGCATGAGAGAGCAGCTCAATTTGCCAACAATCTCGCTAGTCATGCTCTCAACTTGAACGATTCTGCTCTAAGACACCAGCAGACAGTGACAATGCGATATATCACTAATGTTCCGTTGATTTAAAAAGAAAAGGATGGCGCACTAAGTGGAGCAAGTAGGAAAACTACAGAACAGTTAACTCTCTGGTCCACCTCCAATTTGCTCATGTAACATGACAAATAATAAAGGAAATAGAAACAAGGTCACAATTAATCATTCTTAATAAGCAAAACTAAATTAATGACATAAACATGCACGCTTGCCTCAATTGACAAATGATGAGGGGTTATACGAACGTTACATTCTCAAGTGTCACACAATTGCAAAAAGAAGCTGACGTCTTAAAATCATGAACACTGTAGTGATAGTTGGTTCCAAATGTTTTTTATGAAGGGCTAGTATTTAGCAATAACATAAGCTCGCAACGGCGGCACGGCGGACGGCTGGTTAGCACAGCCTGCCTCACAGTTCTGAGGACCTGGGTTCAAATCCAGCCTCGCCTGTGTGGAGTTTGCATTTTCTCCCGGTGCCTGTCTGGGTTTTCTCCGGTTTCCTCCCACAATCCCAAAACAGACATGGTAGCTGAATTGGTGACTCTAAATTTCCCGTAGGTGAGAATGTGAGTGCGAATGGATGTTTGTCTATGGGTGCCCTGCGACTGGCTGGCGACCAGTTCAGGGTGTACACCGCCTCTCGTGCTAAGATAGCTGGGATAGGCTTCAGCGCGCCCGCGACCCAAGTCAGGATAAGTGGATTGATGAATAGATTAGCTAGCAACACTGATCTACGCCAGGGGTGTCAAAACAATAGCCCGTCATCCATCTTTTGGCGGCCTGCAGCATTTCCAAAAATAACACTTGAAAAGGCTTGCAATGGTATTTAAAAAAACAAGAAAAGGTGGGAGTTGGGGGCAGTATGAAAAGTGTCGATGTCGAAGAAGTTCTCTTCATAACGCCCCTGTGAGCAAAGATTATTTTGTTTGTTCAGTTTCAGAAAACGCACTTGAGTTCTCCACTTGGGAATGTGAGGCTTTGTAAAGCGCTTTGGCCACTGTGATGGTGTATATAAAGCGCTACTATATAAGTGCAGTCCATTTACCATTTAGCTCTGTGTTATGGTCCAATTTGTGAACATCACATTCATGATCTTTAACTAAACACTGCTAAGAATATTGTCATCTTACTCGAGAGTGCTCTTTTTGCTTCTGAACAGCCCCTTTTTTTGATGGAATACCAGACATGCATTTGGTCATAAGAACGGTATTCTGATTAAATTACTCTTATTGGATTTATTACATATAGAATAAAAAAAAAAACATGCTCTCCTCCAAAGTGTAAGTTTAGATGGAGCGGTTTGTAAGTCCCAACTGGCTGACGACACACTGCATCGTCTAAATAAGGCATTTTCAAATTTAAATTCCGGATTACAATGACATTCACTCATTCATTGAGTCATTCATTCATTGAGTCTTATCACGTTCCATGATTTGAATCCAGCCTCAGCTGTCAGTGAATCCTCAAACCGCATTGGTGTTTTCTACGCCGAAGCGTAAATAAAAAGCTTTTTTTTCCCTCCACAGTCCCACCTGCTAGATTCGTTCAAGCACTGCTCTACAACCCCACCCCAGTCCCTTGTCACTAGGCGCACTTTGTCAAATTCAAAAGAAAAAAAAAGCCATAATCCGATCATGCTCACTATGCTGTTTCCCTGGCAACTTGTGGTAGATGGCGCATGCCTCACAGAGCATAGAAAGAAGAGGGAAAGTTGACAGGAGAAGCATGACACCCAAAAACCCAAAACAGTATTCTAAGAATAATGAGACAATAGCTGCATACTAAAGTGGCAAATGTATCCTCGACCCTAAAAAAAAAGTGTCCAAAAAGCTTTTAGTCTGTTCTAAATTCGAATGCGATGAAACAAATTAATGAGCATTTTTGTGGAGTTGGGGTTCACATGAGCCCCCCCTCCCCCTCCCGAAATGAACCATGTGCTGAGAGTTGGGCATCTGAGGCAGAGTGTTTACTGTGGCGGACTCTGCCAGGAAGCACGGCCAAGTCCCCGAGGAGAAGGAAAAGCTGCACTTTAATGAACATCCATGCACTAAAAAGGCATGCGCTCAGTCCTCTCTGCAGCTTCGAAAAACTCCACCAATTCTCCTACACCACCTTCCTCCTTCTCCTCCTCATTCCTCCCTGACCTCCTCTTGTCCCCTGCCGTCTTCCATTTGACACATCCGCCTGGAAACATGCCTTTGCACACCCAGGGAGATTTAGGCAAAACGTGTCGGATTTCAAAGCACAAAAAACACATTATATTCAGCTCGTGTACTACAGCTTTATGTATTATTAGGGTGCAGTGCTTTAAAGTCATACACATTTTCCAACCTTATATTCAAGCTGTCACGCTTTTCCTACAACCGACAACTCTATTTAGCAACATACAGTATTCCCACAAATACTCCAGCATATGACAAGTCATTGTATTGTGCTACAGGCCCTATCTTACTATATTTTCATAATGTTAATGTATCCACATATAACAACGATATGAATCTTTTTATTCAGAAAGAAAACATAGAATAATTGTCATTGTCGACTTTATATTTGTGTCTATGCTGTTTCCGCGGCAACTCAGGCTGGGGGGGCTCCACTGCCCCACATTCCAGGTAGAGTTGACCGCAACACAACCATGAAAGATTTATTTCTATACATTCATTTTCACAAAAAGAACCATTAATCTGTGTTTGATGTAAATAATAATCATAAAAATAATAATCCCAAGTGCCGACATGCTGAATCTGGTGGGGCACTGTCGCAGTCATTTCTTCCAATTTTTGTCAAGATTTTGTCTGAGAAAAAAAAAGGTCAAATCCATCAACAAACTGGTGTTGTTGTTTTGCTTGTCCTGCGATTGGCTGGCGACCAGTCCAGGGTATCCTGCCCCTGCTTCTCCCTCAAAGTCAAATGGGATTGACTCCAGCTCACACGTAATGCTAATGAGGACTTTTTTAATCAAAGGATTTGGTGGGACATTTGTAGCATGTGGCCCTAATACAAAACTAGCACTTCATTTCAGTTTTTTTTTCATTCCTCCGCTCTGCTACTTCTCGAAGCGCAGTGTAACACAAAACGTGTGTTACATACCACAACCCTGCATGGTGCTTGAAAGTGTTTTTTGAAATCATCCTATAATTTAAACAATAAGGTTTCTTTCAATGTGCATGGAGGTACTCACTGTAGCATCTCCTATCAAAATGAGCTGGCTCCGGTGTTAATTGGCTCCAGTGTTACTTGTAAATTCATTCAAGTAAAGAAAGCACACCGGATTTATTTTGGCTGCTTTTGTCTTCCACAACATTCCCTCTTCTCAATTCTTCTGCCTGACTCATCCAGGTCGGTGGTTTATATGTGGGCCCGTTGTCGACAAGGCAGGATTCTGTCGGGATCAAGAGCGGGATCCCCAGGAGAGGTTCAATAAATAGACGTGCATGCGATACATATCCCACTATGCGTCACATTCAGATGTCATATATTATTACAAGACACAGTGGTGTGTCCTGCCTCCCTCTTGTAATAAGTACAATTTGATGATGTCTGTAATGTGGCTGCTTGTCCACGCTGTCAGCGAAGCTCCGCTCGGCGTTCCGTGCGGGAGCGCTGACATGCCCGCGACGGTCTTGTCAGGATGTGAGCAGACCGCGGGGATTTATAGTGGTGGTGTGGGGGGATAAAGAGGATTTGCAAGTAATGCCCACGTCTGGTTGATGGAGAAAGCTACTCTGCACACATGCTTTCCCATGTCACCTCTCGTCTTTGTACATTTCTGTTTTTCCATCTATTGTCACACAATTAACATCCAGTTACTAAACCTAACATTTATTGTACGTGATTCCTTAAGAAAGTTCTCATCCATCCATCCATCCATTTTCCGAGCCGCTTCTCCTCACGGGCGTGCCGGAGCCTATCCCAGCTATCTTCGGGCGGGAGGCGGGGTACACCCTGAACTGGTTGCCAGCCAATCGCAGGGCACATACAAACAAACAACCATTCACACTCACA
Organism: Phycodurus eques; assembly: GCF_024500275.1. Lineage (NCBI taxonomy): Eukaryota > Metazoa > Chordata > Actinopteri > Syngnathiformes > Syngnathidae > Phycodurus > Phycodurus eques. The sequence goes on from NC_084531.1 coordinate 15,818,862, forward strand.
TTCACACCTACGGGCAATTTAGAGTCGTCAATTAACCTAGCATGCATGTTTTTGGGATGTGGGAGGAAACCGGAGTGCCCGGAGAAAACCCACGCAGGCACGGGGAGAACATGCAAACGCCACACAAGCGGGGCCGGGGATTGAACCCCGGTCCTCAGAACTGTGAGGCCGACGCTCTAACCAGTCGTCCACCGTGCCGCCAAACTTCTCTTTCAAAATTATATTTTTGCTAGAAATGTAGATCAATATTCTTTTCTTCTTCCCCTGATCATATAAAATACTGTGTAGGTTTTATTGAACAGTGGCAACGTCATTGGTCATTAACACAGCACTCTAGCCAACTGTCACTTGTTTTTAATCATTTTCAGCAAACAAATCACATAGCTTTTCACAATACAGGGATAATTACACATTTATAAATGACTGTCGTACTGATAGGGTAAATTCTTCACCGAATGGACGATCTCCCAGCCTGTCAATATCCGTTTGGAAAAGTGGAATTGAAAAACGTCCGCATCTTTTGTATTTGTTGCGAGAAAGAAATAAACCAAACGAGATGAGGCGCGAGCGTACATGGGTAACATTTAACCAAATCATCTGCGGAACGTCGTACTCAAGTGGCGCAATATTGGACTTTCTTTGCTGCTGGCTCGCCTGTTAAATAAATTTCTCGCGGCCTTTGTAACGACAGAGGATAACTTGACGACACACAAATGTTATGATTCAAGGGGGGTTGAAAAAAATAAAGGTCTGATTGCAATAAATAAAACGGTGAATGAATGAAAACTCTATCAGTGAACCCCTGAGTTTATTGTGCCTTTAAAAAAAACCCTCATGTTGTTTATGCTATAAAATCAAACGCAAACTGTTTGTTTTCTTGTTCAAATGTGGCCTGGAATTTAACAATGTAGGCGAGGGAATCCTTTAGGCTTCATACAACAACATCTAATGTGCAATTTTTATAATTACCGGCAATCGCTCCATGAGAAAACAACATTAGCGTAATGAAGTTCCACTTGAGGCTGGGCTGGCATTCTCAACCTGCTCCTCCCTGGGTACCAATTATAAAAAAAAAAAAAAAAAAAAAAAAAAAAAAAAAAAGGGACTCACTTTCTTTATTAAGCAAAAATAAATAGCAAAAAAAAAACAAAAAAACAAAAATCAACTGGGAATTACACTAAACAAAAGTACGAAAGGGTGGGAAAAATAATTACCATTTCTAAACGATTCCTTAATTTTTCCAATGAAAAGGCAATTACACACGCGAGACTTCCAAGTCGACAGCGCGCTCGTAAAATTAAACCAGAACTCTGAGGCTGATCAGTAGCAGAAATGTGCGGTTCATAGGCCCAAAAAAAAACTGCTCGGAATGGACTCCTCAGACTCCATCTGGTGCATGATTTTCACACTTGTAAGGAAGAAAAAAACACTCCCATGTGCTAGTGCGAGTATACAGAAGTAAACAAGGCACGTCTTCTGCTGACATGCTAGTCGAATGAAGAGAAAATAATTCTCTGAGGCTTAACTTGACGAGCGGTGAGAACTGTATTAAGGTTCGCATTTTACATCATAAAGCTGCAGCGTCACACGTTTATATGGTGTTCTATTTCCAGGCATGACCTGTGAAAACCGACAAATATCACCGTAGGCTCCTTCAGACGAGACTGGAGACAAGGGAGGCGAGCTCCAGAGCTGCCAATCGGAGGAAATGTCGTCTGTTCAATCAAGCCGACAACCTGATTCCTCGTTCCGTTTGGAGGCGGGCTGGCCAAGAGCGTTGGGGGTGCCTTGTGAAGGCTTAGCCGGGATATGATGTCCCTGCCTCGGCTCAACTACGAGCAGCTGACGACTTAGGAGAATTATCCCACCCTGCCCCCGAGCCGAGGATTCTGGATAGTTTTTGCCCTCGCTAAATACTAGCTTTGTGGAATAATTTCCTCATTCCAAACTCCCTAATCACTATACAGTGCTAATTTGACTTACAAGTGCCCCAATTTATGAGTTTTTGAATTACACGCAACCTGGTATTTGAACAGGGGTGTGTACACTTTTAATATCCACTGCAGCCTTTTTCCTGTTTTTTTTTTTTTTTGTAATCTGCCTAGTGAGCCTATTGTGCTATTTAACAAATAGAAACAAAATAGTGTAAGACCATTTCTTGAATTTCTGAATTTGGCTCAATTTGTTATCGTATAAAGATTTTAGTCATCATTTGTTATTTTATAATTATTTGATGTATTATTTTGTAGAGTAAGTGAAATTATTCAGTAATATCTGAATTTGCTCATTCATATTGTATTTCATTTAATTTTACATTTATTACCCACCAGTTACTCAATACTTAGTGTGTTTTTTTTTTCCCACTGAGCACTTTCTTACTCTTAGTCAAGTAATTATTTGGAGGACTATTTACTCTTACTTGAGTCATATTATTCTAAAGTAGCAGTACTCCTACTTGAGTGCAATATTTGGCTACTGTACTCACCTCTGTTCACTAACTGTCCATTCAAACAACACCCAAAAATGCCAAACTCACTATATAGGCTACGATATAGTGCCTAGGGAGTCATTTAGTTTAAATTAGGTTTTAAAACTTTATTCATTTCGACCAAATATTTTGAGAATATATTTTTACGAGAATATATATACGACTATAAATCGCACGAAAAGAGACAACATACTGTACTATATACAGTCTATGAATACATATCTATCATGCATCTTACCTCAAAATCAGTTGTAATAGGCTCCAGGTCACCCACAACAACAAGGACGACGAGCACTAAAGAAGATGGAAGCTTGTGTTCGACCTTGACAACGAGTTGACATGTTTGAATACGCCGGATAAATGTTTTTATGTTTAATATGAAACTTATTGCAAGAAACTTTCATACACATGAAACAAGAAGTACTCTTTTGAAAGGGTGACTTATCTCTCTCCCGAGAGGTTTGCACACGCACGAAAACCCCCTTTGAGACCTGACAATTTGAACTCTTTTGAAACTTTTTACGAACATGAAACAACACGGAAGACGTTTATTGTGGCGTTTGCTCCCGCGCTGCAGCGACAAGAAAGAAAGGGGCCTTGTCACCTGAATTCAAAGGCGTGCGCAGACGACACAACAACTGACACTTGACACCGAGTAAAAGGCCCCTTTGTACACGACATGCTACTTCATCTCTTTGTGGCTATACGTGTGACAATTACAAATATGTCTGCACCGTACACACTGTGCAGCCTGAGATTACAAACCAAGCTCGATCTCAGCCAGGGTGGCCAGTGGTGCCACAGCGGCTGCTTCGTGAAAATTGGGCTTTACATTACGGCAAGTCGAACTATTCTGTGCCGTTATGCTCATTAAGGTGCTGCAAAGCAATCTAGCGCCAGCCAGCTTAGTGTGGCCCCTGTGACAGGACGTTTAGAGGAGTCGCGAAATGCGAGAAGGCTCAATTACATCCTCCCAGCATGCACTGCATAAATTGCACTAAATCCCCTTTCGTCTTTCAGGATGTTACAAAAAATAGGTAACGGCTGCGTACGGAAGGCGAGGGCTCACGGAGAAAAGTGCAGCGTAATGCACCGTGGAGTGTTAACCTTAGTTTTGTATCATCAGTGTCACGGTCTGTGTTATGGTTTTTCATGACTCGTGTGCTCATTTAGTTATTGTGTCCACCTGTTGTCGTCAACCTTCTACCTTGTGTCGACCAATCAGCTCTCTCCAGCCACTCGTCTCTTGTCCAGGTGTTCCTCGTTGCCTCGTCGATCTGTTTGTATTTCGTTCCCCAGTTTCTTTCAGTTCTCGTTGGTTCATTGTCATTGTCAGGTGTCGTTGTCTCTGTCTGTGCCACGTCTTAGTTACCAGTCATATTTTGTTTCCAGTTTTAGGTTTATTCAAGTGTTTCTTTGTTTCTTTTGTTATCTGTTGTGGGACTTTGTTTAGTTTGCTTTATCCGTGTTACTTGTTTGTCCTTTTTTTGGAAATTAAACATCATTTTTTTGAGACTCCTGCCTTGCCTCCCTGCTTCCCTGCCCTTGGGTCCTCCAAGTTTTTGCCTTGCCTTCCTCTCCTTCAGAAAACAATCGTGACAATCAGTCACGATTGTTGTTTAGAAGAGAGAAACTGTTTAGAAAAGGACAGGTGTGGGGAAAAAAAACATGGGATGAGATGAGTTATGTCAGACGAAAGTCGGGTGACAAGAGCCATTTACTAATTTCAAAAATATCATTGCTTTGTTCATCTCCAGCAGGGGTATCAAACTCATTTTCACCAAGGGCCATATTGGCATGATCAAGGCCGTCAAAGGGCCAGTTAGATGACAATAAATGTAACAAAATGTAATGTAAAATAAATGTAACTATAATCTTCAACATATTGTTAAATAACTGTATTTATTCTTACTTATTGCCCTGGTATTATAACTTGAATCATAAGAAACCCGCATTGCTCATCAACCATCAAACTATCCATCCTTCCATTTTCTGAGCCGCTTCTCCTCACTAGGGTCGCGGGCGTGCTGGAGCCTATCCCAGCTGTCATCAGGCAGGAGGCGGGGTACACCCCGAACTGGTTGCCAGCCAATCGCAGGGCACATAGGAACAAACAACCATTCGCACTCACAGTCACGCCTATGGGCAATTTAGAGTCTCCAATTAATGCATGTTTTTGGGATGTGGGAGGAAACCGGAGTGCCCGGAGAAAACCCACGCAGGCACGGGGAGAACATGCAAACTCCACACAGGCGGGGCCGGGGATTGAACACGGGTCCTCAGAACTGTGAGGCTGACGCTCTAACCAGTCGTCCACCGTGCCGCCCCATCAAACTATTTAAGTAAATAAAGAAAAATATCTCCAAACTCAAGCTATGACGTTAACGGGTTTCAAATATATATTTTTTTGTTACGCTTGACAAGTTTTGCACGACTCAAAACATTGGGGACAGTTAGCATTTTAGAAATACAAATCAGCCTGGGATAAAGTGCTAAGGGAATACGACCTGCTAATGAGAAATGTGTGAATAGTGAATACTCTAAAAATTTGTCTGCATGAATACAGAAACCCGTGGACACAGCAGCAGAAATACTCATAAGCTTACATACCCTGGCAGAATTTGTGAAATATAATTTTTTTTTTTTTAATACAACTGATGACTGCACAACAACCATCATTAATGTTCCTGGTTATGTTTTGTTTAATGAAAATGTTTTTCTGAAACGCTTGACAGTTTTATTTGAATCCTATTCAAATAAAATTAAATGTGTTTCGCCTGGCCCTTTATGTTTTCTTTCAAGAATTGTACATCTCTTACAAATTCAAACAAATGTGCACAACTGTGTGTTTTCTCATTTACTAAATAAAAGTAGGGCTTTGAATTTCAAAAGAAGAGCAAGTAAATAAAAAGAAAGTATTACGCGTTCAAATAAAGTGCTTAACTTCAGAATAATTATTTGAAAAAAAATACCGATAATACTTCATGTTTTTGATCATATGGATAGAATTAATATCATCCATGTTTGTTATGTAAATGCATACCTTGTAGGCCTGTCACGATAATTACGATATCGACTTATCGTTTGATAAATAAAATGTTTTTTTCAGGACTCGATAAATCCTCATTGTTGCGGTGAGCCGTCGGCGAGTTTTGACGGCTGTGTCAGCAACCACTAGTGGGCTCGTGGAACGCCGGCCGAACGGCGTTGGCTCCGTCCATTACGCCACAGCCTTGCTCCATGTGCCGTGTTTTGATGTACACAACAGAGGGAAAGTTAACTGATTATTCTGTTCGCTTGCTCGTGAGCTAACGAGCTAAGGAGCGACACGGCTCGCTCGACCGCAGCAACATCGTTTAAAACCTCAGCACCTTGCTCCGAGTTGTTGTGTGTGTTAGTCCCCAATTAACACACACACGGAAAAGTCAATTGTTTATTAAGTATGACCTCAGCGACACACGTTATTCAGCCAGTAGTTGAGTACAAGGAACATATTTGATTGACTTGAAAGGCTCGTCTCCAGCGCCTTCGATGGACCAAACATATAGTCCTGCAGCTTGAGAGCGGGTCTTATTTTTCAAGATTTCAGAGGCATAAAAAAACAAAGATATCATTTATCGTGAAAGTGTTTGAGAAAATCGCTCATCCTAAAAAAATCGTTGTTATCGTTACAGGCCGAGTTACCTTGCCTAAATATAGGTTGGGAAACAATGTAATAAGAGCAACAAACCATCCTTATAAATCAGGCATGTATCCTTTCACACACTGCGACTTGTGTTTCTATTTTGGGCCTGCATTCTTGCGATTGTTGTTTCGTTCGAACAAAGAACAAATCTTTTTAATGAATGAACTGAACTGAATCAGTTTATGAAATGATTCGTTCTTTTAGCTTGGTCACTGCCCGCCGGCGTGAGGCGAGCGAGTCGGCTGGGAGCGGAAACGGAACTGCTGAAGCGTTCTGTCACTCCCTTCTCAATCTTCGGTGGAATGACCAATGAGCAGCCAGAGTGCATGCGGGGACGGGACTTCATTTAACGTACCGCCACGTGATTTGCGATTCGCCAGCGTTGTCACCCACTTCGGCGAATGGCCAATGAGCAGCCAGCGTCAGGCAGCGCCGTGCAGGCGGGGGAGGGACTTAAGTGAACTGAATGTACTGAAGAAATGAAGAGTGATACATTCGTTGAACTGTGTTTTGATCCGCTAAGGAGCAAGGTACTAGTACGATGCAATAGCAATATCCATATTTGGTCACTTAAATGTAAGTTATCAGAGCAAGAGCACCATTTCTACCAGCCAATCAGCAAAGAGAAATACTATTACTGCTATAACTACGACTACTACTACTACTATGACAACTACTTTTTTACTATTACTACTATTATTATTACTTCTATTACTACTATTCTACTATTACTTCTACTACTCCTCTTCTATTCCTACTTTGACTACTATATTATACTACTCCTTCTCTACTACTCCATTATCACTACTACTACTCTACTATTAGTACTTCGACCACTCTACTATTAATACTCCTACTACTAAACCTACCACTACTTCTAATACTATGACTACTACTACCACTAATAGTTATAGTATGACTAGTGAGTTATACTAGTACTAGTAATACTGCTACTACTGGTACTAACTGCTACAACTACTACTACTACTACTACAATAATACAGTAATACTAAACTTACTAATAACGACAGCCTTCTCCATATTATTATTAGATAATTATATTACAATGCTCTAACATGGTAATGAAAGTAAATTGTAATGATTTTCAAATGAAATTATGGTTACTATTGTAAATTATTGTCCAAAAAATTTCCAAAAAAGAAGTTACTGTTTTGTTTTGTTTCAGTGAAAATATCCTTTTTGTGTTTCGCCTTAAAAATACAAAAACCTTGGCGGTACATGCTTTTAAATTGACAGCGATATTATTGGAATTAATTCTGAATTTCGTAAATGTCAACAAGTAACATATTAAGGGTTGGTAAGAGTTGACCACATAATAAATGAGTTGCTGTGCACATATTGGTATATTAATTGGTATATTATGCTTATCTTATCTCCTACTACTTACTACTCATAAACTGACCTGTTCTTGAAGCATCGTTTTCCCTTCTTTCTTGGGGGAAATGTCATATTGTGGCATATGCAAATGCCACAATATGACATGCGTAGCCTTGACGGTGTGTTTGAAACGCAGTTGATATTGAGATACATTCAAAGCAAAATCAAATGCACCTGTACGACATTTTCTGTAGACCAGATCGGCCAACGACTCGTCTTTCATGCACTTAAATGATTATTGATGTTTTTTTCTGGCCATACAAAGACAAAATGTGAACCATAGGTGAGATGTAAAGGGATTCTCATATGATGGACGGCTGGGTGGGGGGGAGATACAGCTGCAGATGCTGATAAGATTACAGCGTGCGAGGCTCAAACACACGACCGGGGTGCACTGACGGCACCCTGCATCCTGTCCTCAATGTCACCCATCAGAGCCTATCTGATGAGAAATGCCTGTCCACAAATAATCACACACACGCACATCTGGTAGAGGGGCACAGCGGTGGTAGTGGTGGTGGGGAGGTGTACAGTACCTTGCGTGTTGACTGGGTTGGTGGTGGGAGTGGGAATAGTAGTGGGAGCATCTAGACGAAAAGAGTAAAGAAAAACAAAAAATAAAGAACACATATAAGAAATAAGACAAGCGTAAAGAGGACAGAGGCCATCGACGACAAGAGGCTATTCAAACTGACATGGTTTTTTTGGGGAGGTTCAGGTGTGAGTTCATCACAGAGGGACCAAAGTTCATGCGAAAAGCTAGTTGGTGAAAATAATACAAGATAGAAGGATGCTATGTTTATAAAGAGAATAATATTCAGGGAACTAATCAAAATCATATTCATCCCTTTTGGTCATACTTGAAATATGAGTTGAATTTGTTCCATGACCACGCTTGTACCTCAAAGCACCTGCATCTCAAATCATCTTTCGATACTGAAATGAATGCCAATGCCATTAATCCATGGCAGCATCCCCAAAAACCCAACAAAAAAAGCACCATCTTTTTCATAAGCAAAATAGCACTTGGACTTCATAAAAACATATAGTAATAACACAGTTAAATAGAATATAAATAATTAAATAGTTTGTGAATCATTGTTAATTCATTGTGGTTCCTTCTAGTGTGTGCGACTCAGCCAGCGGGGGCAGTATGATAGTCATGCAGACACAAATAAGGAAGAGTCTTACAACTACTATAAGTGACTCAGTAGGGTGCAGTAATATGAGTATTTGTTTTGCAGAGGATAAAGAATACATAACTGTGGGTACTGTTACATTGTCTGTTTACATGTGGCGCTGCATTGTTTGTTGTACAAAGCGTTATAGCACTGCTATACATATGCTATTCGTTAGCTCGTCGATGGTGTTTCCCATTAGGTGTTAGCATTAAGCTAGCAGACTTTAAAGCAAAGGTAGAGAGTTGTTTTCCAACAATGTCTTAAAGCAAAGTTACAGGGTTGTTTTCAAACTCCCGTGTAGTTGGACAGTAAACGTCAACTGAGAGGAACATTAAACAACTTGAAGACCTTTTTTGAAGAATTGCTCACTAATTCTATTTGCCAAACTGTCAAGTCAATGCAAAAAAAATGACAGAATGACAGCTCGGATTTCGAAACACTTCCTCTTAGCTCACCACTACACACATTAACTGCACGTGTGTGTTTTTCTTGTTTGTGATGCCAACACAACAGGTTACTTAATGTTGATAAAAGAGAGAAAATGGGATGAGAACAATTTAACCATAAATGCAAATTACAAATTTGACCAAGCAGATGCTAATATGAATACACTCCACACCACCTATTAATTCCAGCAGTACTAGGCCATACTGGGTGACAGTATGGCTATGCAGGCACCCCTCTCCATTATGTCAGATGGCTTTAAAGAAGGAGTAGTTTTACGTTTTATTATGTAGTGGTAACTTTCATTTTACACTTGTATGATTGTGAACATTGTTAAAAGATTACTTAAAACATTCCCTGAACAGGAAATAATTTTACGATGGCAACTGGAATTCATGACTTCGCCTTACATTTTTCTCAACTCCCCCAACTCAGACGTCAACCGGGTTCCACTGTAGCAGCACACAAAAAACATAATCATTCAATCCAGTCATTAAATTCCCGACACACAAACTCAACAAAAAGACATACAAATTACAATGTAAAACGTTCAAGACAAAGCATATATTACCGCTAATAACAATGGTGTCAACCTGAAAATCAATGCTAATTATCCAGTATTACCAGATTAGCTCCAACAACCATATGGGAGGGCAAGAAAACATGTTCCCTGACAACAATGGGGGATGTCGTGCTTTTCTCTGATATGCTCTGCAATATTTGCAGTCGTCAGCTAGCCTTACGCGAGACAAAAGTGGCACATAATGAGACGTTTTACAGTATAATGGATTTCAGTGTTGCTGAGAAAATGTACATTTCCTCCAAAGTTTGATGTTCAAGCTGTACCGTTTGTGTAGTAGTGTAAATGAGTGCTGATGGGAATGCCATAAAACATGGCAGAAACAACATTTGTACTGCTAGTGACATTATAAAATGGATTAGATAACATTTAGCATGTCACTAATAGTACTAGTAGCGCACAGATGTCAACTAATTCAGTTTTTCCTCACTCGTAATATGTAGTCGTCCAACTAGTATGCCAAAGTTGCACTACTACTAGGCAGTCATACAAAGCAGTCTTGGAAGAAAAAAAAAAAAAAAAAAAGACTAGTAAGACTCGTTTTACTACTGTGCCCTAGTTATTTAACTAATGTGCTGAATTGTCTTATGAGTGAGGAAAAACCTTAAACGGGAGGAACACTTCATTAGGTACACTATGGCGTTACACTGGAGTTCCAAGTGCCCAATTCCAATTTAATGCCTTTATCGAGTTCTTTTTGCCTGTATATTTTCATACACATTTTATGTGGCACATTTCCAATATGAGTCGCTCACTGTGTTCGATAGCTATCTTAAGGTTGTACTAATAGGCCAAAAGTGGCAATGGTAGTGGAAAAATTTTCCTACGACATTTTTCCTATTAGTACAACTCAGACTCAGTTGTTTTACTAGTACACCCTAGTCATTCTACTAGTGCGCTGAATTGTCTTATTCGTGAGGATAAAGAACACACTAGTACATGGACCTTAAGCTGTGTATCAAGGAGATAGACAATAGGCTTTCCATCTGTCAACTCACAATGTACACAAAAAGTAAATTTCTTCCAGTAATGCAAATCACGCTGTTACATTACAACATGTCGTATTCCCTTGTCTTTCAAATGAACAATGCAAAATAACGAAAGGCTGCCATGTGGCGATATCACTATTTCCCATCATCTCGCCGGATAATTAAATCAAAGCGGCGATGAAACCACAGTGGTGATCCCAATCGGGGAATGCCTCCGTCGCCACGCTAACTGGCAAACATCATCACGGGAAAGAGACGGACGTCGGAGGGCGATTCAGGCAAGCGGTGGCGCCGACGGGGGCCGCAAAGTACCTCATCGGGAGGATATATGATGGGGTTGGGTGGGCAGAATAGTACGACTCCTTTCTGTGTGAGAGTCGCAGCGGGGGGAAATTGGCTGGCTTTCTCCCTGCGCTGTTACTGTCTGCATTCCATCAAAAGACAGCAGCAGGGGAGCGCACACTTTCAAACTAATTATAAAACATCAAGGACAGTGTAATGCTGCCGCTGGGGATGGAGTGCACGGTGGTGGCCGGCGGTGGGGAAGGTATCGGGATTGTGGTGAGATTCTCCTCTGACAGCATTTGAAGAGGAGGGTGGGCTCCATTTCGCTACCGGTGACCGAAGGCGGTCTGATAGCAGAAATGTCAGCGTGTGGAAAAAGGGGAAATTGGCCATTCATGGGTAGAGGGTCTTGACAAAGGAAGTGATAGGATGTGGCACATATAATATCAAGGCAAACAGCAATTCTCCCGGGGCAATTTTCCAGGCTGGATGACTTGGAGCCTGTGTATTATGAAGGCACGAGTATGAGTGTGTTTGTGGATGAGGCCAATTTTCCAAGCGCTAAGGAATCAGGTAAGATAGAATATGACCACCAAGTAAAAAAAAAAAACAACAACTGTGAAATGTGTTTACATGCAGCACTGCTTACACTTGTATATGTTTTCTTTTGGTGGTGTCAAACATATTTTTGTCACGAGCCATATTGTAGTTACGTTTTCCCTCAGAAGGACGCTATGACTGTGAAACTGTACAAATGTTTAAACTCATTCACTGCCAGCCTTCACAGTTAACGTGGATATTTGACTTCTAAAGCTGTCAATGGCAGTGAATGTGCTTTCATAATTCATCACTACTAATACTAATTCAAATCAGACAATGTTTGAAAAAGATAAACCAACTTTAAAATGTTGGTCATTAATAAAATATAGTTATTTATTGAATAAAGATTTTATTCTATTGTGTTTATTAGATCTGTTTATGCTGTGGTTAAAAAAACTAAGGCTGAATACAAGGAAAGAATACAAAAAAATCTAAACAACAATAACAAGGTATTATACATCATACTGTATGTATTTTGTCAGTTTTACTTGAATGTTTTCCCCAAAAATGTTTTCTTTATGATTTGGTCAAAAATAAATACATAAATAAATAAATAAATAAAGATTCAATGATTGATGGACGCTCATATAAACCGTTACTAATCTACCTACCTACCGACCTACCTTAAACCGAGTCCCACAGGGATCAGTTGTCAGACCCCTCACATTTGCGCAACAATGTAGTTTTAAACATTTTTCATTTTTAAAACATGTAAAATGCTTGTAGATGGCACACCTATGTATATAAAGCAGCCTTCCCCAACTGAGGTTTGGTTTAGTTACTATGTTGCCGACTCTATCCATCCCTTCAACCATCTATACATCACGTGTTGACAGTTTATCCACATCATGAAAATACTAACACCCTTGAGCGCTGTCTGCACATCCAACGTAAATATACAGTCAATCTTTGACTTTTGCTCCACGGAGGATTTACAGGTCAAAGAAGTCAGCGTCGGGATAAACAGTGAGCAGATGAAGGCAGCAAGGCTGTGAATTATAACAGCAGACAGAGGGAGGGAGGAAATATGCCTCTCTTCCTGGCTCTTCCTCCTCCTCTTGCAGAACAGCATGACAAACGCCCGAACACAATACAGCAGGACTTGATTTGATGGGGATTGAAAGTACATCGACACACACACGCATGCATGTACACAACCACACACACACACAAACACACACACACACACACCTGACTGGGTATCGCACAATGAAAGGTCATCACCTCTTATAAAAATAGAGTTGCCCAAAGGGGATGACACTCACGCGGCATCGGTAGCCAACACTGGGTAAGGCAATTACTTGCGTCCCCTAAAGGTTCATTTATGCTTCCAGTATGGAAGACAAATTGTAAAAATGCCTCTGCGCTTATAATTCCATGCATCTATTGCATGGAAACAAATGTTCACTGTAGCTATTAATCCAGAAGAAGGTGCCAATAAAAATGTTTTTCCCCCAAAGGGGCACCCACAAGTATGGTGTCAAACAAGGATTACTACCAAGACCGCTTATTTCAGCAAAACAATGTAAATTCTCTATCTGTCCGCTGTCCACCCATCCATCTGCCCTTCCTTCCTTCCTTCCTTCCTTCCTTCCTTCCTTCCTTCCTTCCTTCCATCCATCCATCCATCCATCCAATTAATTGGACAATTGGCTGCAAGATGACACTTAAAAATAAAAGACAACAAAAAGACATAAACGTAAAAAATGTCAAGTTTGACCAGAAATGATAATGAAACTAATGGCCGACATGCCAAGTGGCGTTTGCCAAAAAGGACACAATGCAGGACAAGGTTATCACACAAGGGCCAATCTGCAGTGCACAAACACACTAATTAAGCCGCTGCAGCGGGTGTGATTACTCTGGGACAACAAAGCCTCACTCGGACCACAACATGATTTGGGATGGCATTAAATCCTGCGCAAAAGAGGAGTGGGAGTCGCAGACATAATTATAAGCGGTTATGAGCACCTTTTCACCAATCTCCTGTGTCTCATTAGAACCCGACTGAAGCTGCAGCGCATCCGACGGCCGTGCGCACACGAGAGACATGCTGTTTAATGGAAATTGTTAAAATATGTGCAGAGAGTCGCTAATTGAAGAGAAAACAATAGGACGCAGATGCAGATCCTGGAGGTTAAAAAAAAAAAAAATATTTTCTGGACCAAGAACACCTGCTTCTAATGGCTTTTTAGTCACTGCAACAATGCTCGTTCATTAAGCTACAAGCAGTATTAAAGATTAAGTTAAAATATGACTCTTAAAATGAGGTATCCATAACAATTACAAGTTCAACAGTTATCTATAAATGATACATACATTATTTTGCAAACTAAAAATGATGAGAAATGCCACAGTAAAGACTTGAGGACTAATATACTATTTAATGGAACAAAGCATGGCTTAAAGCGCATTTAAATATGCCCCGTGGTTCTTAAAGACAATCTTGGTAATGACCAAGGCTGCAAGGATTAATCAAATAACTCGAACAATTTCATTTAAAAAATAAATTAAAAAAAGCAAAATCTCTGATTCTCACATCTCAGTCAACAGGTTAGCCAGTTAAAATGCAGCCAACTCTACACACTTATTAACTGACGCCTATGTCACTCACCAGGCCAGGCCCCGCCTATCAAAGCCACACACACTCAAAGTCGTAGAACAGTAGAACGTTCGGAGAAGGACCCCAAGTGGACAGAAATAACACCTGCACCTCACTTGCATATGGTAATGCAAAATCTATTTTTATGTGATTACTCGATTGAGCAACAGAATAATTGGTAGAATACTCGATGCTAAAAAGCCGCAGCCCTAGTGGTGACATCCTAGCTTTTCATGTTAGAATATTTGTTTAAGTGTTGTTGCTTTCAGGGGAGTCACAACAGTGGGGAATGTGGGTGTTTCAAAACCCCAAATTTGAGCACCGTGTCACGAACTGAACACATACACACCAACTGCTTGTGCTCCCTGGTTTTAATCAAAACCGACTTTTCAATACTCTTTGAGAGCATATATGCTACACGTGAATGAAGAATTTGGTATACACCAGTATGTCATTTGTGTAGGAATCTTTACACTAACTGCAACGTTCAATGCGGACACCAAAAAAATATCTCGTGGCTTAATTCTCTGAAGGATTAACTTTTCAAACTGCATGAACCATTTCAGAGAGTAATTACCAGAAAACTGAATGCTTTTCACCTGAGAGTTTTGGATTAACGAGGTACTACTGTGTGTCGGCGCGCGCGTGTGTGTGTGCGTGTGCGTGGCTGTGTGTGTAGGGAGGGGTGTGAGATGTACCTTGTGCCCACCAAGGCTGTTCTCTCCCAGCACATTCACAAGAAAACAAAAAAACTGACAATAGAATTCACGCTGAACCATTGAGGTTATTTCCATAAAAACATCTGGAAAGTTTGGAAACTTTGGGTCCCTCCACGTCCAAGTCCTTCCCACACCATTTATCTGTCAGTGTTTCTTTTAGACATGCTCTACTTTCTTGGTCTGAAAAATAAACCAAAGACTCAAGGGTTTTTGGTTGTTGATGATTACATCGAACACTGTACTTTTACGGAATAATTTGTAAAATACACACCGGACTTGTGATGGAAACATACCAGGGCAGGTTGCAACACCAGATCAGGTAATGACGAACTTCGTATTCATTCATGATGAAGAGGGTCAATTTTGAACGTAAAGTTAACAATTGCATGTGATCAGATTGTTTCATATATAGTACGAGGGACAGCAGCTGCCGGCCGAGTCAGAAAACCTTGTGTCACACTCGAGATGACTCGCGGTGTTCCCCGGTTTTCATAACAGTAAGCAAACGCTGACATCTAACATTCGTTCAAGTGAGGCGAAGCGTATACTATTTTAGTTTTACGTAGGAACCTACACTGCTAGTTTTCCCGCAGTGTAGTTTTCCACTATTTCTTTCATCTGTCTCAGTTCTCGTATATTCATAAAATCATCCGCCTGCCCGTGTGATTTGTTCACTCATTTCCTGGAATCATGCGCCCACACAAAGCATCCCATGAACATGCTCAACTTTTTGGAATGTTTTCTTGTTGAGAGAGCATCACCCTACATATTCATCGGAAGTGTTTCAAATGTTTTGTTGTTGTTCATTCATTAGTCAGTGTAACTGTTCAATCGGCCACCATGAGACCAAAGAAAGTTCCAAGTTCCCTTTGATAACTAGACGAGAAACCATAAAGTTCAAGTTTTTATGAAAATGGCAGATTCTCCTTTCAAACAATAACCTCTCCTTCTTAAATATCCCTATTCGCTGTGTTTCATACACCAATTAAGGTAATGGTGATGTATAAGGTTCATTTATCCATTTAATTAGCCATTTATATTAATTTCACATTGTTTTCTATATGTCAAACTATGCTCCGATTGGCTGGCGACCAGTTCAGGATGTACCCCGCCTCTCGGCCGGAGTCAGCTGGGATAGGCTACAGCTCGCCCGCCCCCCTAATGAGGGTAAGGGGTACGGACAATGAGTAAATGAATGAATGAATGTTAAACTATAGTTATTCACGATCAAATGTATATATATATATATATATATATTTTGGTAATATTTTTGGAACAGATTAATTAGATTTACATTGTTTACATTTTATCAGGAAAACCAAAGTTCCAGTGTATTTTACTTAAATTGATTTACATTGATGACCATGAACAGGTTGAGCCCTACAGAAAATGTGAAACAAATACGAGACTAAAAGTGAAAATCTTTGAATACTACAAGCTCTAAATGCCTTCTCAAGGACAGTCGATGAATGACTCCTCTTCTTTAATTTTAAAGACACCCCTATGAGTTCTTCATAAGCATTACTCCTAAAAACCTGCCAGATATACAATTGGCGAGAAGGCCTAGTTGTGGGGGGAAAAAACCCTTTTCAATTATGTGAACAAATGCACATTTTCAACAGCTGTCATCATAATTTGCTCGCGGGCCAGATAAACAAAGCGTAGCATTGTTGCTTTTTGACAATGGCTGTCAAGTTGACTTAAATGAGGCGGCCGAGGGCAAATCAAAACAATATCACAGTTGTGAATGCTGCAATCAGATCTCTCATAAAAGCCAACAGAAGTCCCGTTCTCTACAACAGGATTTTCTTTTAAGGCCAAACAGCGCCTTCTCCAAACATCCCGCTGTGCGCCGTGCCCAAATCTATCTCCCTTTATATGCATATATTATTGCATGTTGAGGGATATATACTATGTACAGTGTGTGTGTGTGTGTATGTGTGTGTGTGTGTGTGTGTGTGTGTATATATATATATATATATATAGCGGCACGGTGGACGATATACGGTGGACGACTGGTTAGAGCGCCAGCCTCACAGTTCTGAGGAACCGGATTCAGTCCCCAGCCCCACCTGTGTGGAGTTTGCATGTTCTCCCCGTGCCTGCGTGGGTTTTCTCCGGGCACTCCGGTTTCCTCCCACATCCCAAAAACATGCCTTAATTGGAGACTCTAAATTGCCCGTAGGTGTGACTGTGAGTGCAAATGGTTGTTTGTTTGTATGTGCCCTGTGATTGGCTGGCAACCAGTTCAGGGTGTACCCCGCCTCCTGCCCGATGACAGCTGGGATAGGCTCCAGCACGCCCGCGACCCTAGTGAGGAGAAGCGGCTCAGAAAATGGATGGATGGATATATATATATATATATATATATATATATATATATATATATATATATATATATATATATATATATATATATATATATACATACACACACACAGACACACAGACATATATATATATATATATATATATATATATATATATATATATATATATATATATATATATATATATATATATATATATATATACATATATATATATATATATACACACATACACACACATACACACACACAGACACACTAATATATAGGGTCAGGGACTGGCCGCTCTGCCGCCCATTGTCAGCCCGACACCAGTTAGAGTAACCGCCGGAGGTCCGGCACGACAGCGTTACAGCCGTCAGCTTCACAGCTGCCGGCCGCATGTCGTGGGGCGAGGAGGAGGAAAAAAAATCCACCCAGGGGGACCGGTGCGCAACGCGCGGCTGTGGCCACTTATTGCGTACCCTTTGGCGGACACAGAAGCACGTTGAATTTCAAAGGAGGGCAAATTGTCGTGCCGACGCGGCTTATGGTGTCATTATGCCGGTTCAGAGGCTGCTTCTCTGCAGCCCGTAAGAGCGTATGCAATGTTAGTTTTCTTTCCTTGCTTAGGGGCCGTGAGAGAAGAAGGCACATATTTGATTGACAGCTGAAAGTTTTGGGGAGGCTGGGTTTTCAGAGTATACAGCAGCACACCCACATTGTCTGTAAATTGAAAGAATGTTTCAATTCTTGACCATTTTGAAGCCTGATTTCACAATCTTTGCGATTTTTTTCATTCATTCATTGTCCGGCCTGTTAAAGAAGACTCTTTTCTGTGAAATTTACCAGACATTTATTTTGGTTTGTTTTGTTTTACTTTACAGTGAACTGCTCAACTCATTTGAACTCTGTTGCTCAGCTAAGCAGCAGCACCGATGCACATCATCGCTCAGATGAATCGAATTGTGACGACTTATCGCATGTTGTAAATTAATTCCCTGCTAAAGATAACAGTGTTACAGTAGACTGTGACACGTGATCGCTTTGGTGCTGCTGTCTTTGTGATCAACAGAGATCTAATGAACTCAGCAAAACTAACTATTCAACAACCTTGTTTGAACAACAGCATCAATTAAGTGAGGTCATTACAGCTACTCCGTGTATTTTTCCTTATGGGAAAAGGAATGTCCAATCACTTCATTTTCCACCCCAAGAAACACAATATTCTCTAAAGCGAGCAAACACAACATGGACATTACCCACAACGACACTAAGATGTGATCATCATGCTCAATCTTAAACAAACCCAAGGCCATGTTAATTGCGTTTTGGTAGCTCTTATTACTGATACAAAACAAGTAGTGCCATCATGTCAGAATGTGGCCTCGGCGTATCATAAACAGAGCACACTGCCAGTACACACGTTATCTAACAACTGTAGAAGGCGTGAGCACAGAGAGAAACATCGAAGCCAAAAGCTCAATACCACAGTATTTATTTATGTTTTTTACACAGGGGGATACAATGTGCAGTGCCATCAACAAATGACTGTCATAACAATGACAGTAAAGAATGCTTTGTTGTTTATACAGCACAAGCATTGTGTTCATCAAAATACTTGTCACCAGCTGGTACAAAGCCATTTGACGTGTAATCCTTTATTTTTTCATTTGTAGAGCATTGTAGTGCCACAGCATCTTGAAACCAAAAACACCACAAACGAAACCCTAACCCCACAAATGTAACCCTAACCTCTTACCCATATACCCTAATGCCTAACCCAAACCGTTAATAGCAAACTAAACCCTAACACCTCATCCCAAACTCATGAACACCTAACTCTCACCATAATGACTAACCCCAATAACTTAACCCGAGCAACTCACCATCGAACGCTAACTCTGACTCCAGCTCTACAACTCTGAGACTAACACTTGCACCTCAAACCCTAACACCTAAAGCTACCAGCTAACCCTAAAACCTTATGGCCAACAACCCCAACCCCCAAAGGTTAACCCTCACACCTAAACCCCAAAACATAACCCTGACATCTAAATCTAAAGCTAAAAACTGAAGCCCAAACCCTAACTCCTGCGCCTAAACCCTACACCCTAACCCTAAAATATTACCCTAACCACTAACCCTAAACCACGAACCCCAATTCTGACTCCTGGCAGTAATCAAATCAATCCTAACCCCCAAACCTTAACGCTAACACTTAACCCAGAGAACCTGATTACTAACCTTAAAAACTAACCCCAAACTCCCACCCTAAGACTAAGACAAAAACCCCAAGTTAAACATCTACGCCCTGACCTGGGCCCATGCCAGTTCCATATTTCCAATTGTAATGTGGCGCCTCGCCCTTTGTACTAACCCTATCAAGAAGTAAATTCAGACGTAAAGTGAGAATAAAGATAATTAAGTCACCTGGTACCTATCTGAGTGGAACAACGGTAAATGGAAACTAGAGCAGAATATTACTGAGCCAAAGTTTTAAGATAGCTCTTATTAATTGGCTGATATAGACAAGGTATGTCAGAAAAGATATATTTCATACCCAAATTACAAACTACGAGTATATCACAGATGTGAAGAACAACCCCCCGACCTGGCTCCGTGTGATTTTTTTTTCTTCCTCATTCCCAAGCTTAAGTGGGTGCATTAAGGGGATTACTCCGAAGGGGAAAACGTAGTTTGGATCCGAAATATCTCTTTTGTGACACCATTTTTAGGACACAACTTGTCATAAAGCAAGTTGTACAATTGAGTTGCGATTCAATAATGCCCCTATAGACAGTCAGACAGTACTCTTAATCGGGTGTTCAATAGTGACGGAGACGTTCAGACGTAGTGCAACGAGACTCAGCGCCTACTCACCGTACACATAGAGGATGTAGTCGTCGTAGGCCTCGCCCACCACATTGAAGGCCATGCAGCGATACGTGCCATTGAAGGACTTGTTCAGGTTCTCGATATAGAGGTCCGAGCCGGTGACCACGGCGTGAGGCGGCACGTCCTCCTCCACTCTCAGCCAGTTGATCTGATGAGGACTGAAAAGAGGTGCACAGGAAGCTTAAATACAGGTCAACACTGAGATGGTCTCAGATGCGCCATTGCGGATTATACAGCTAGTAAACAACTCATTCATTCATCTTCCGTTCCGCTTATCCTCACTAGGGTCGCGGGCGTGCTGGAGCCTATCCCAGCTATCTTCGGGCGAGAGGGGGGGTACACCCTGAACTGGTCCCCAGCCAATCGCAGCGGTAAACAACTGTCATATTGAAACGGTGCCTTTGCCATTGTGGGGAGGAGGATCACTCTCAGCCGCTCCAGCATTGCCCTCGTACGTCATTGTGTGCTTTTTTGGTATTCAAGTGGATTTCATTTTTTGTTCTTCATAATTATAGCAACCTGGTTGTTCAAGTTAAGGGGTTTTCTGATTCTCAACCAATTATTCATGTTTACATTATTTGTTATGGGAAAATTATGTTCAATACCGTCTACAAACTTTTCAATTTACAAACCCCGTTCAAGTACCAGTTAAGTTTGTAAATCGAGGTTCCACTGTAAATCATGAATAACGATACAAAAAACTGTTGTCATAAAGCATAAATACTGGGATATTGTAGTAGTCTCCAATCGATATTTGACATTTGGGTATACTGTGCCATAAGTAAAAACAATATGAGACATGGTGATAAAGATATTTTGTCCCACCCCTCGTCTGGACTGTGCACGTGCACTCACCGTGGTTTTCCTCCCGCAATGCATGTCAGATCAAGATTGTCGCCCTCTCGAGTTAATCCTTCGGGATATGTCACCACAATCTTCACTTCAGGTTTATCTGAGAAATAAAAAAAAGGCCGTTATTGACTTGTATCGTATACTCCTAACATGGATGGCCCTTTTTACTGCCTCTCCTACCGGCAGCTAAAACTAAACTAAAATTATTATTGCACTTGAAACGTGGAGAGAGCAACTGAAGCACAAGAAAAAAATAGCTAGAAGTGAAACATGGTGCTGGATGAAAAGGACTATACAATGTGCACATTTGACATCTACTCAGCCTATAGTACCTTACAGCAAAATGATTTCTCTCCCCTTATCAGCGCGTGCCAAAGATTACCAAAATGTCAAGCACTTCCAGTGAAGCTTTCTGTTTTTCCTTGAAAGGTCAGATTAAAAAAGTGGACCAAAATGAATATTCTACACCGCCTGCAATGGTGTGACTTAACCTTTCTCGGTGCGCTATTGCAGTCCGATTTATCACTTAATCAGATAGCCATCTTTAGCTATCAACAGCGCCACCTATTAGCTGTTGAAGGGCATTTCTATAAATAGTGTTGTCTTTCAGTGAAAGGTTCAAGGTCAATCTGATTGGCCACTAACGATTTAACTAATGACTGTTAGAGAAGTCACTTTGGGTAAACAGTATTGACCTATTGGGCAGTTATGACTGGGTCTAATGCACTCTGCCTATATGGTGGAATCATGACCAAATCACTAAATATGCTCCCCTAAGGTAAAATACAACCCACTGAAGTTTTCCAAATTGGAAATAGAAATAATCTAATATGGTTTAAAAAATAATAATCATAAAAGCATGTACTATACATCTAAATTTTGTGAGGTTTTTCTTTTTGTCGGAAACACAAAGAATTTTTTGTTCGTTTTTGGAATAAAACCTTTGAGTTGTTTTGTACAATGTTTTTCATTGGACTGCGACAACATGAGCATTCTTAACTTTATGCAAGTGCAAAAATAAGTGAAAAGCCGATGTATTATTCCACAATATGTATTTTGTATTTACTACACAGTAGCGATTCATGTTTGTGTTGGCTCTCTAAAGGAATGAAAATCCGCTGACTGACATGCCCAATTTGTCTGCCTAGCAGCAGGTGCATTCTTCATGAAATCAACGTATACGCATTTTAAAAAGCATTTAAACATTGTACAATGTTTCGAAAACTCCCACATTCTGAGTTTTTCATTGGACAGTGACAATATTAAGAATTATAAGTTGAAAAAAATAATCACAAATAACAAAGGTGCAATGCATAAGTGAGTGAAGAATGTGCTTAGTGCATCTTACATTTTTAACATTCCTAAGTGATAAACAAGTCTTAATTTTTGTTCTTATTGTGCCGCAAAACAGCCACAAAAAAAAAAAATCTAATAAAAAGCAAAATGTTTTATCCTTAGATGTTTGTTAAGGTTTGTGTGTGTACAGTACACATATTTTCATATTATGGGAGACATTTGATTTCAGAAGTTCCAATGTGTAATTTTATAAGGTGACCTGTTGTAGTGCAGTACCTTCAGTATAGATCAAAAATTTTTATTGTACTGCAGTGTGTCATCATATAGTGGTAGTTTTAGATGCTCACATTGCACTTCCAGGTTCCTTTGAGCCAGCAGGTCGTTCGCGGCCGGGTGGTCGACAACACAGTCCACCGGCATGCCATCGTCCTCTTTGCTGACTAAGAATCGCACGCGGCTGGTGACGGTAAACATCTGGTCATACATCTCCTCCACCGTCGTTTCTCCTGAAAGAAGGGAGAAGGTTAACTGCAGTGGTGGGAAGTAAAAATACTTCCCACATCCTGTCCTGTCCTCCCTTTTTCAAAGTAAAAATAATTTGTGACTGTACTCATGTAATTTATTCAGGTATCTGTACATAAGAATTTATTTTACTGATGACTTTTTGTTTTTACTTCAGATATCGCCACTTTCTAATCTTTGCCAAAATAGTGTAGTGCCTTCAGTCAACCTCTAAGGATGACGACATGGCATACAAAAAAGTAACCTTTCATTAAAATGTTGAACCTTCAAGCTTGATTCTTGTTTGCCTGAGAAAAATGTCATACAGAAATATAATGTGTAATGTAATGTGACCAAATCATATCTTCTCATTTTAGACTCCTGTGCACGCCATAGGGCCAACTTGCATGTACTTGATCCTTCTGGCTCAGGATCTGCGGTGTGGGCCTCTGTGGATGCTAGGCCTGTCGCCCCCTCCTCCTCTTGGGTCGGGGTTTGTCCGTGTTGCCCTTCTACGGGTTTGGGGGGGATAATATATATATATATTATAATAATAATAATAATAATACATTTTATTTGTAGATGCATTTCAGGGCACTCAAGATGTATTTTCTCAGTTATTATCATTGGCTAATTTAGTATTGTTTGCAAATCCGTTCACAAAGTGAGCAAAGATAGCATGTCCAGTGATTTTGTTATTACAACCAATCGAAATAGGTATTGTTTATAACTGACAGTAAAAATTTATTTTTACTTTTGTACTGAAAGTCCCTGTCAAGTAAATTCATCGATTTTGCCAATACATGATACATGCTTGAAGATAATTGCTGAAAACATTTCAAGACTGCAGTATACAGTATTGAATTGTGGCGCTATTGCGATATAGCTGTTATAATATATGTAACTGAAATAGAACATATTTTTCACCATTTCTGTTTTCCAGATTTTTTGGGTGTGGCTAAAACACCCAGTAGGGTGTTTCAGTGATGTAGTTGGGTGCCCAACACTATTTAAGTATATTGACAAAACTATTTGATACATGGGCAGATTGCTGTGTTAAACTGTTAGCCCAGCTTTGAGTGGCTAACGTTAGGTTATGTTTGACTAATATATCTTGCTAAGGAAAACAAATGACCATTCTGCTGTAGACTGAGAAGAACAACTATGATTCTCAGGAAGGTCATTGTCTTCAAGCTCAGAAATGGATGCTGGCTCTGGTGGTTCAAACATGTAGAGGAACGTGCAGGCATAAGAAAGTTGCTAGACAAAGTAGCATCCATGATTCAGGTCGCAGTAGTGGTATTTGATTGACAGGTGACAGTTCAGGGGGGCGTGGTTTCAGCACATTCAGCGACATGGCCACAGTGTCTGAGGCAATAGCCTGGATTTTCACAATTTTGAAGTCTCATTTTATAATTTTTTTGTAGTCATTCAAATTTCTCTGTGGTGTGTCAAATTTAGAAGACATCATGTTTGCTTTACAGGGACTTGATATGTTCGATGCTTTTACTTAAGTCAAGGAGTTGAATCAGTACTTCTACTTTTTCGACACAACGATCTGTAATTCTACTTAAGTACAAGACTTCAACCGGCATTTACATTTGATTTTGTAGGTATGGAGGATTTAAATGTGCGATTCTTAAAGTAGCATTTGGGTCATATAAGTCTGATAATGACATCTCTTTACAGCGTTAGGGGAGAGCGCTGTTGTGGGTGCGGGGCCAGCCGGCAGTAATCTGCCCTCCACTCGGCCCTGCGGAGCTGTCAAAAGGGGCCTTCATTTGGCGAGCATTACAATGCCACGGGGGCAGCGCATTAGCCGCAGTGCTGAGTGTGACGCTTTACTCGCACTTAATGAAGTGGGGAAATAATTACGCCACCCCAATCTGACCTGCGGTGCTCTTCCATTTCAGCATGGTCACAAGGGGAGCCTCCGCTGGAATCGAAACTGTTGATGATGATGCCAACACACACTTACAGTATGGATGGATATTAACGTAACACACACCGGCCCACCGAAGACCTGCCCTGCACACCTGATGTACTGAGATTTGTAAATGGTCAGTGCGCTGAGGGCCATTAAAAATACAACATGTAATAACATAGAAATAAATGTACTTCTTCTGCTTCATTACAGAGTTCACGGTGAGGCATTTATTCATAGATCATTTTACACTTGAGACTATATGAGTCCCAGGATGCACATTTCATGGAAACAATGAGTCCCAGCCCTGGAACAATGAGTCTCTGCACGTATCATCACGGGTATACAGATACAGTAATCCTCTCCAATATCACGGTTCTTGCTTTGCGGTCCCGCTATATTGCAGATTTTTATTACAGTTGTTACTCTGTCTTTTATCCTGTTTCTACAATATGTTTGTGTTATCCATTGCTCTTACTCTCTCTCAATATATTCTGTACTTAGGCCTGCCATGACATCAAATCTTTGAGAACGATATATTTTCCCAAAAACCTTCATGATAAACGATAGTATCGTTAATGTTCTTTTAAGCCAGTGATATAATGATACTGGAGCATAATAAAGAATTGTACACATATTACAAATTCTGCCCTGGTAATCAAACATATGAGCACAACTGTGTAATGTTCTTTCATTTAATAAATAAAAGTAGGGCTGCATTTCACAATAAGAGCAAGTCAATAAAAAGAGAAAGATATACTTCTTCAAATAAAGTGCTTAATTTTTTGAAAAATACAGAAAGTTTGGATTTCTCCTTTTCTTTTCAAGATGCCAAATCTTGACACAACAGTGACGTCTCAAACACTTTTACATACTTTAACAAATCTTAACTGAACCGTTTTAGAGGTTGTGTTCGTTCAAAACCTTAGTTTTGTTTCATAATAGCGTTTCACAAATGCAATTTTAATAAGAGCTCCTAGTGGGAACGTCTCACTGAAAAGTGCATTCAAAAAGGACTCTGCCCGTTTGCCATTTGTTCCAGATGTTCTCTTCCTTTGTCGGTCATTTTCTGATCTTTTTCCGTCTTTAACTCAATTTCATACTCTCTCTCTCTCTCTCTCTCTCTCTCTCTCCTTATCTCTGTGGTCTGTGCGCAGTCAGTGATTTCAGTGATTACACTATGCAGATTTGAATGGCTGAAAAGGGTGGCGGAACTTGCATGTGATGGGTCGGTATGGTTCACCACGACCGTAAAGCGTGTAATATGTTGCACCGCTTAAAATAGAAGTACTCCATATGTATTTTGGTTATGGTGTGGGTCATTTTGGTACTGATTCTGGGTCCAGACGTGCGGTCCGCCAGTTAGTGACCTCTGTTTTAAACGATGTCGCCACAATCGAGCACAATTACAGCACATTGAATTTTAATATTTGTCTTGGCAAAACATACCTGACTGTGATAAGCCCCTTGTCTATCTGAAATGATGACAAACACAACACACACACAACACACAACATATACCACATTGACATGTTCATGGGATGATTTGAAAAAGGGTTGCTCTTGTATGCTGTGAAAATACTATCTTGTAACCCTAAAACATCTGGAATTCTGATCAATTTGAGGAATTTTGGGGGCAAAACATGCGATTATAGTGTAGAATGTTATGGAAAATACATTTTAAAAAACCTCATTAAAATTAGGACAAATATATTAAACTTATATGAATGAATATTATGCAAATAGTAGAATGTAACATATTTACCATTACCCCTTTGAAATTATGGAAAAGTATACTTAACTAACATATTAGGCTGATTTACTTTTTCTGTTAATTTTACTCGCCTATATCTGTCCACCTATAATATCATGATTTTCAGGGGAAAATAAGTTATTTTTACTGTAGCACGTTGAAAGAGGAACCTTATAAATGTACAGTATGTTATTACATTACTTATTGCAGCTCTGAATGAGGGCGTACCTTTTCTAGTATTTGTGCAGAAACAAAAACTCTGTATGGAGATTAGATTTTTCAAATACTGTATGAAAAAGTGGCAGGAACTTTTCTGAGATGAGTTTTGAAGACAAGGGTCAGAAAGTGTACTTATCAATGTTTAGGCTTGTCAATTATCAACGTCTTCCGCGCACAGATGGGAAAAAAAATAAAAAAATAAACAGCCTCGAATCAAACCATCTTGAATCTTAATGCGGACCCGATTTGAGTGTCGTGGCGCAGACGTCTAATCAAAACACACTTGTGAGCATCAACCACTGATCAATCCCAACGCAATCAAGCGTAACCTCTGCCAGGGTGACACTTGCCGCTGTCAAACGCTGTCTGAACAGAATATTGAATTAGGAAATCAGACGGCCTTTCAGATGACGTTCATGCAAAACAAGCTCAAAAGACGCACTCGTAAATATAACGTTGTGACACCAATCTTCCCAACAAACTGAAACTTCACTTAATATTTTAGTATATTTGCACTTGACAAAGTTTTCATGTTTTTAATATTGCAAAGTTTGAGCTACAGCTCAACATCTGACTCTACCAATACTATGCTTTTCAAACCAGATTTTATTTGTGGATAAGACAACGCTGGTAAGAACTCAAACATGTTTTTTGATTGTGTGGGGGAGGGAATCATCCTGACCCAAAAACTCCATTAATTGGGACAACAATAACACAGGTTATATTAAGACATCAACTCACAGGTTCTTCCAGGCGTTTAGACACTGTAAAGGCTTAGTATTGCTTTAGCTGCAGCCGATCCATATCCCAGCCAACCAGTCGCAGGGCTCGCCGTCCAAGCTGTCCATCCTATACCGAACCAATGGCAAACTCAACTAGAAGTGAACCGCTTGGTGGAAATGTGATTTTTATCCCAGTGTTTACATATAAACTAGGCACAATCAATTAATAGGTGACTTTTAAATTTTAACAAGGTGGGAGGATTGCCGTTTAAATGTTATGAACTCCTGTTGCCATAGCATGGATATACCTGTGATGTCATGTACTTGTTTAGACTACCAACTAGTTGCGCACTTCATTTTACCTCATTTGCCTCAAGACAATCAAAAATCATTCCCTCACTCAATCAACTGAATTCGTAACGCGCAATCATTTGATTGATTGTAATGGCCATCCCCAGTACAAACGGCTTCATTTATCTTGGCTGAATGCCATCTAGTCAGTCAGGCATTTTGAGGAGAGAAAATGCAGAGCGTTGTATTCAACATTTCATTGTAGCAAAGCTCAGGAAAAATAGTTGAATGTTGGCACATAAATCAAGAGAAAGATTCAGGAGTAATGTTAAGACACTGCCTTACTTTTCTCACTAATCACATCTGGGCACATATACATATCAAATGGTTCCTGGGGGACTGGTATGGGGTCGGGAGGATGTCGGTGTCGAACCGGGTTTCAGCACGAATGAGCTGTTACCGGAGGGCGGTAGGGGTTGGCTGGGGGGGGGGGGGTGTGGCATTGGGTCCTTGAGGTCCCCACCAGGTGGCCAGTTGTCAGAGCACCTCGGTGGGTCCGATGAACCGCCCTGGGTCCCTCAGTGTGGGACGTGTCCCGTCCACCGGGCTGCTCTCGGGTGGACCCCTGGGCCCGATCGCGCCCCTCGGTTGATTGGTTGGGGTCCTCAGCCTCGGCGGTGCAAGCACAGCAATTACAGGACACTTCTGTCAGTCTTTGTGCATGTAAAACAGTGTCAATTCACTTGCATGTGTCAGCAGGCACACACCCCTGGGACTCTTTCACTGGGTGTGGGGCCACTCACTTATTGCAACAAATAACTCATGAAAATGCGAATTGCTTGTGTATCCCCTCACTCATACTCTCGTCCTATAGACTTTTATAATTTACACAGTCAATCCCACCACACTTCAGTTGTACAGCCGGGTTCACGTCCCTTGTCCTGCATGCTTCTTTTTCTTTCATTGTCCTGTTCTATCTTGTCCTGTCCTTCCCTCACAGGGTGTAGCACTACAGCCCCATGCAACACTCATATTTAATGTTTCATTGTTGTAGATAATGTAATGACTTACTTTTCTCATCCTGTTTACAATTAGTGCTTTGTCATTTGTCTTCGTTTCTCTCTCCCCTCAAGAAACTTTGTTCTGTTCGACTGATCAACTTTATAAACTTTAATTATAATGCTAAGAAACCACAGCGGAAGCTTAAAAACTCCACTGTGACACAGTAAAACTGTTCCGGAATAAAAGGGATACAGATCCTCCATTCTGCTTGACCTAATAGCCGAACTTTTTTAATTTTATTTGTATTTTTTTCCGCTATTGATTTGGTTCACAGAGTACGAAGTGTTAATATTTTCCCAATGAGCTAAACACTGAGACAGTTTATGATTTCATCTTCTGCAGGCTGTTTCACTTAACCACCTGCAAATTATAAACATTATTCAGACAACAGAATCAATTCTGGAAAATACCAACAGCACACAAGCTAGTTTTCGCATTATTCAAATCATTCTGCTGCTGTAATTTATGTTAATTTTGCCACCTTGTGTGTTGATTCTCTCTCTCGGCCAAAACCTTCCAATGTCAATCCTGCCAGCTTGATTATTGATTGCAAAACCAATACCACTACGAATGCTTAAATTAGCCAGTAGATTTATTTGTCATGTCTACCCTGCCGAAACAGAACAAAATATATATGACTAATTAAAAACTGTATGATATGTCTATTTAATGTGTATCTAGTCTCAGTTCTTGAGCTATTCAAAGATTTTATTTGCGATAAGGAGCAATGAGAACATGATGCTGCTCGCTTTTAGCATTTCCATCATTAGGCGATACTCAAGACTATACACTTCCAGCGATAAGATATATTCACTATAATGTATTTCTAACATTATTACCAATGTGAGGGCAATATGATTTGCTCAAATTCTGATACGATTCACTCCACTTACGGTGCAGTAAGTGGAGTGTGTGTCAATCCATTTAGAACACACTAAAATTCACCTCAATTATGATACAATTCACTCAAGATTACTATTCGATAACATTCTTTCAAATTACAGTACAATTCATTCAAAGTAAGATTTGACACTTTTCTCCGCAATTACGATAAAATATAATTCATTCTAATTACGATAAGATGAAGTCCAAGTATGAGTCATCCATCCATCCATTTTCCGTACCGCTTATTCTCCGTAGTAGTATGATACTGATATAGCAATACTCCAATATTATCTTTTCTGATAACGCAATTAATTCCTATAAGAAAAGAGAGAAAATATTTTCAAAATGTATATTTACATTACAAGACATAATGATGAAAATGACAATTAGAAACAACAGGTCTATTGTTAATCATCCATCACTTTGCAATACCAGCCTTTATTTTAATTGCTTACCTATCTTTAAGGAAATGTGTAGTATCGACCATCAGTACTGGGGATTAATCCTTTTGTGGATGTGACAAGTATTCAATTGTTCTGACCATTGCATTGTACAGTACAGGTATGTCGCTCACTCACACACACAAGATGAATATCCTCCCCTTGCTGTGCAACAATCAAAAATTGATGACCCTTAAGTATAACTGAGTGGCAATATGTATTATTCCACACCCCTAGGTTACACCTCTGAGCAAAAGCCGAAGATGCGGAAATGAAGATGAAACGCACAAATTAGAATTCATAAAAACGGCTGTAAGTTTGCTGTGTATAGATTCTTTCAAGGCAACACAATAGATTTATGGTCGGGAATTTCCATCAGCATTCAACGTGTTTAACAGAGCCATGTGAAGAAATATTTTGGGAATTTTAAATCACACCGCAAGCTACAGAGGCCTATGATTTATGAGAAACATTCAGCAACATTAAGCTCTTAATGCGTGGCTTGATCACTGAATTCTTCTGCTGAGCAAGCAAAAATAAATAATAAACTAGAATGTTGCTCAGGGGAGCGAAAGCCCAAGCAAAGGCTGCAGAATCCTAAACATGTTTATCTGATGGTTTTCATGAAAAAGTCTTGGCTGATCACTGCCCCACTTAGCCCGAATACAATTGGACACCCAAAGGTTACAGCAACTATAGGCCACCACTCCACAAAGTTCAATGAAATTCAGTTGATTAGTTTCCGTTTAATTCTGCTAACAAATAAACAAACCAACATACATGAAAACAATACCTTTCACCCTCACGTTTTTATATTTAGACCTCATTGCAAAAAATATCCGAATTATGTTATAAAACATCAGAAGTTTATTGTCAGGAAATTAATATTTTTTTCCATAATTACAATTAAAAAAAATTTAAGCGTGAGAAGCTCGGTCATTCGGGAGGGGCTGAGACTCAACCCGCTGCTCCTCCTCCGCATTGAGAGGAGCCAGATGAGGTGGCTCGGGGATCTGATTAGGATGCCCCCTGGACGCCTCCCTGGAGAGGTGTTCCGGGCACGTCCCAGTGGTGGACGACCCAGGACACGCTGGAGAGACTGCGTCTCCCGGATGCCCTGGGAGCGCCTCGGTATCCTCTCCGGAAGAGATGGCCGAAGTGGCTGGGGAGAGTGAAGATTGGGCTCACCTGCTTTTGCTGCTGCCCCCATTAACCCAACTCCGGATAAGCGGAATAAAATGGATGGATGGATGGCTAACAATTTGATTTGTTTTGCAGCTTTTTTCCTTATACGATTTGTTCTATTTTTTGAGTTAAAATATTTGTGTATTTTTACGTATGAGTGTATTTTTTGGCAAAAATATGGATCTTGTCCTCACAAATTTCTTCTCTTAATATTATTTTTACTTACAACTGTAATTAAAACTTAATTTGCGCAGGATTATTTTAAGTTTAACTTTTAAGATTTAAAAATAGAACTTTATTCTTGTAATATTTCAAAACTTGGACTGTGGCCCTAATATTCCTTTGTAATTTTGTGCCTGGAAACTATATTATATTTAAAGACCCTTTGAAGTGAATTCAACGATTTGTTTCTAACTGCATTATACTGTACAGGTACATGTTTGAAGAGAATAAGAACTAGCTAGTAATCAATTGCGGCGATATAATGTTCAACTGATTTTCACGATCAGAATCAGAATCGCCTTTATTATATGTTACAAGATGCACAAGGAATTTGTCTCCAGACGTTGGAGCCACACTAGTATAACAACAAACAGTCACTATGACGAAATATATATTTAGGACATAAAAACCATGACTGTGAAGAGTCATTGAGCAATGAAGTGTACCACAAGTGTGGTGATACTGATATAATGGAAATTGTGCAAATGATGCAGTCCTCAAGCAATTTAAACACAGCAGTCATTCAATGACTGCTGTGTAGAACTGCCTCAACGGCTCCTGTGGCAGGCCGTGCTTCCTCAGAAGCCGCAGGAAGTACATCCTCTGCTGGGCCTTTTTGAGGATGGAGTTGATGTTTGTCTCCCACTTCAGGTCCTGAGAAACCAATTCCCAGGGACTTGAAGGTCTCAACAGTTGACACAGGGATAGCATGAGGGGCAGCTGTGGCGAAGGATGTTTCATGAAGTCCATGATCATCTCTACAGTCTTGAGCATGTTGACCTTCAGGTTGTGTTGGCTGCACCAAAGTGCAGCCGCTCCACTTCCTGTCGATACTCAGACTCGTCACCGTCTTTGGTGAGGCCAATGACTGTGGTGTCATCTGCAAACTTCAGAAACTTGACATTCAGGTGCACTGAGGTGTAGAGAAAGAAGAGCAGGGGAAAGAGGATGCATCCTTGAGGGGCCCCTGCAGTGATATTGCGTGTGGATGAGGTGGTGTCTCCCAGCCTCCTCTGCTGTGTCCTGCCAGTCAGAAAACTGTAAATCCACTGGCCGAAGGCAGGTGAGACATTGAGCTGGAGAAGCTTGAAGGAGAGGGGTTTGGGGATGATGGTGTTGAAAGGAGTGCTGAAGTTCACAAACAGGATCCTGGGGAAGGTCCCGACGCCGTTGAAGTGTTCCAGGATGAAGTGCAGTCCCAAGGTGACTGCATCATCTACAAACCTGTTTGCTCGATAGGCAAACTGCAGGGGGTCCAGCAGGGGTCCAGTGACACTCTTGAAGTGGTCCAGCACGAGGCGTTCAAAGGACTTCATGACCACAGATGTTTGGGCGACAGGTCTGTAGTCATTCAGTCCTGAAATTGAAGGTTTCTTGGGGACTGGAATGATGGTGGAGCGTTTGAGGCAGGATGGGACTTCATACAGTTCAAAAGATCTATTGAAGATCTGTGTGAAATCTGGACCGAGCTGGTCCGCGCAGACTTTCAAGCAGAAGGGGGACACACTGTCACTGTTGATATTTTGTTGTTTAAAGACCCGTTTCATGTCCTGTTCGAGAGTGGTCAATGCAGGAGGGGTGGTCAGAGGTGTGATGGCGGTCGCTGGTGCGGCTGGGTGGGTGTTGGGTGTGAAATTGTCCTTTTCAAATTTGCAGTAGAAGGTATTCAAGTCGTCAGCCAGTCCTTTATTGTTCTTTATCTTTACCATTTGAGTTTTCTTGATTTTTTTGGGGGGCGTGCCATCCCTAAAACGGCTGTGTATTACACATTTTGGAGTCCGGCATGAGTTACTCCTCCTCCACTATATAAGAACTTGAATCTCGTTCGCATCAGTGGTTATCCAGTGCAATTGCAACGTGACTGCACCCTGAAAATGCATCGGCTCCACAGATAGTCAGCTGGCATGGCTGCTTTAGAGTGCCTCGTTGTCGGCTGTGATTGCACGCACGTCAAGCAGAGAAAGGTGATATAGGGAAAAGGGGGGGATGTTTTTTTTTTTTTTAAACGTCCAAAAGTCCAACTTGACAGCCAGCATTTGGACTAGGGCTTCAGGCTGGCGTGGCCAGTTTAGAATGCCTCCTTGTCAGCCGTGAGTGCACGTCACAGAAAGAAGGCGGAAGAGCGAGCAAAAAAAATAAAAGGGCAAGGCACTTGACAAGTTCACAACCAGCATGTGGACTCGGGATATCTGCTGGTGTGGCCACTTTAGAGCACCTCGTTGTCAGCCGTGAGTGGATGTACATCACGGTGAGAGGGTGGAAGAAGAATTTGTTTTTAAAAGTCCGACATGACAGCCAGCATGTGGACAGGGGCTTCGTGCTGGTGTGACCACTTTAGAGCGTCTTATTGTCGTGGCGCGGAAAAGCCCTGCGACGACCTGTTGGGATATATTCCAGCCACCGGTGGATTTGAGCTGATATATTTTTGCACCTCAGACATGTAGTTATGTGTCGGCGAAGAAAGATGCTAGACGAAGTAGCATCCATTTTTCCAGGCTGTAGAAGTTGGATTTGATTGACAGTTGCATGGGGACGTGGTTTCAGTGCTTTCGCGGATACGCCCACAGCATTTGAGAGCAGAGACAATGGGTTGACTTCCACAATTCTGAAGCCTCATTTTATATACTTGGCGATTATTTTTAATAATTCAAATTTGGCAGGGTTGCTAACAGTACTCTTCTTTGTGGAGTGTCAAATTTAGAAGACATTTATTTTCACTTTACAGGGACTTAAATACTAACGTTGATTGGGAGGAGTGCATACTGTATACATCACAAATAAAATCCAAGAAGATGGGTAGGAGGGAGCGCATACTACACATCAATGTAATATAAAATGTGCAAGAAGAGAGGTGGGAGAGTGTGTATACGCTTCATATCATAAGATAAAAAACACTGAGAGAAGGGGTTGGTTGGAGTGCACATGCTACGTAAGCTACGAATCAAAGTAAAGAATTTGCTCCTCTGCTCCAACCATCCATCACCTACCATATATGTTCGAAACAGCACATATTTTTCTAAATACAGCCTCTTGTGGTAGGCAAGAGGACATAAAGTCAAGGTGAGACTTGGATTTGGACTTACCTGTCATTTCCTCATCTCCTTTCATCCATCTGATGGAGGCTGCTGGCTTGCTGCCGGCGGCCGTGCAGGTGAGCTCCGTCTCGTTGCCCTCGCTGACCACATCCTCGCGACTCTCGATGATTGGGCTTCCCGGCGCCACTGGTGCACAAAGTAATGGCCCCAGTTACAGAGACCCACACATTCATATATTGGACATTGATACATAGGGCGGGATCGTGAGAAAAGATGATGCAGTTTATGGCAGTTTATGAATGACGGATGCCAAGTAAACAAGCCAATGATGTTCAACTCGAGTCATGCGGTGAGTCAACGTCACTCACTGCATATTTCATAGTTGGATATCTGTGAATAAATTATTTTGTCATTAAAAGCCTTTTCTAAGTCTTGTTTGTGTTGTTTTATAGTTTGAGGTGTTACAAAAGTAAAACACATTAGCGTCAAAGTCACAGTTCTACTTAATGTTTAATTTCACAAAAAGCTCATTTTCGCCAAACTTTTTTTCTGATGGAAAAGGGAGGGTCTACTCTTTGTTTTGGTAGGTTTAATGCTTATATTGTCCCAGACAATATACTGTGGGTGTTGAAAGATCACTCGAAAAGTTCAAAAACGGCTAGCAATATGGGAGCTCTGCTTTGACAACAGCTGGCAGTGAATGAGTTAAAAGCACAGACTAATGGGAAATAAAACCACTGTATCATCCCTGCATATAATTGAAACTGTCCTTCAGGTGTGAAATCCTCAAAACTTTGATACGATTAAATGTTATTAATGTGTAAATAAGTAGAATAACATTCTGTCTAAAGTTTCCCCATGCGAACTTTATTGTAAGTTCTTCCCAGTGTCTACTTGTGGCCCAAACAAATTTGGAAAGTTTGCTGAATTCGCCTTTGAACACTGGAGCAGAACTCACAGAAAGGGATGAATAAGTCAAGATTTAAATATGAAAAAAACGCATTCTCGTATCAGGCCAAATAACTCATCCATGCATAGAAAGCAGGATCCTCTTTCCCTTATTCCTCAAATTAGTCATCGGGCTGAACTCTAGTCGCTTCAAAGCCAAAAGTCATAGGGGAGTTCATTCCAAGGACTCTTCAATGCAACCCTCAGTTTAGGAGAGAACTGCTGCTACTGTCAGCCTGAATTGTACAAGTAAAGCAATTACTTTAAAGGGCTTTTAATTCCTTTCAATCCCCCCCGGGATGTTGGCGTGTATAATAAAGCTTAACTAGAGTCATTTTACCGCAAAGCATCACAGTGAAGGCACAGCTGACTCTCAAAGGGGAATGGTTTGGGAACAGCCAAGTCAACATTCACTGGAATTCAGACATTCAACACAGCTGCCAAGACCGACGCGGCAGACGCCATCAGTCTGAGCATCTGCTCCTTTTTCGCACTGAGGGCCCTTAATTGGCTGACATTTTGTCTGCTAAAGATGATGGGCTCAAAGATGACTACTAGCCATAAAGCAGCAAGTTTTGATTTTAAAAAAATAAAATAAAATAAAAGTCAGTCATTGGAGGGGTGGGACCTTGTTCATGTGGTACACATCACAGGAAATATTACAAAAACCCAAAAGTCTAGTGGGTGGGAGTGGACTGTATACGAAGTGAGATCAAGTGTTCAGGGGAGTTTATAGAGACACATGCAAGTAAGATTCAAAAATCTAACAAGAGAAGTGAGCGGGACTGTATACGGATGTAAGATAGTGTTAAGAAGGTTAGGGAGTGCATACACTACACGTGATAAGAAAGATACAAAATATGAGAGGAAGCGTAGGTGAGAGTGCATATGCTGTACCTGTCACGTATAAGATGAAATTTATAAGAGGAAGGGTGGGACGGAGTGCATACAGTCCGAGTTGCAAGTAAAAAAAAAACTGTGAGAGGAGATGAGGGAGCGAGTGAATACAATACATAACATAAGTAAAAGTGTAAGAGGAGGCGTTTGGAGGGAGTACATATGATGCAACTCAGTAGATAATGTGAGAGGTGGGGGGGGGAGTATATACAGTACATGTTAAAAATACAGTAAGAAAGAGTGAGACGACGTTAGGAAGGAGTGCATACAGTATACTGTATGTCACAAGTAAGATATATAGTGATAGAAGCAGTAGGAGGGAGTGCTTTTGCTGACTGTCACTCTAAAATACAAAACTCTGACAGGAGGGGTGGGAGGGAGTGCATACTCTACATGTTACAAGAAAGGTAGAAAAGTGAGGCACACGTACATGTGCCTCATACCTACCCAAGACGGTGATGTCCGCGTAGGCCTCCTGAGGGGGGTCAGTGTAGAGCTGGCACACATAGCGTCCCTCGTCGGAGAGTGACACATTGGACAAAGACACACGCAGTTCGTTGTCAGAGAAATTCACCAGCTGGAACCGGATGTCCTTCAGGGCTGTGGGGGGATATGCGGCAGACAATGAGGAGCCAAGCACCAACATGAAGAAAAAGATGCCCAGAAAATGGTGAAGGGAGCAAATGGAAGGGTTAGCATGAGTGCTGGGATGGAGGAAGACATAGGAGGCGGGAGGAGAAAATGCAATAGAGTGGAGTGGAATGAGCTTCGCGGGCTCTCTCCTTAATTGTGTAAAAGAAAAGTGAGCTTCAAAGAGATTCGTACGAGTTGATTTACAAAGTAGCTTCACAGTCGGCGGAGCACTCGCCATGACAGCGAAGTGTGAGGAGTGCTCATGAGGACTCCTAATAAGCCGGCAACTCTTAAAACAGCCTACTGGCTCATTGTCATGGATGGATGCATTACACTCCTGTTGAAAAATCCAGAATTCATTCAAGAATAAATTAAAGTTACTGGATGTTAAAGTATTTTTTCAACAAAATTGCAGCAGTATTTTGGAAATTTTATGATTTGAAATCTCAGTCTATATAAAAATGCATTCAGAGGCTGTTCAGCGCATTGCAAAGCACCACGTGACACCCTATGTCTTAACTTTTAAGTCCTTTCTAGCCAATCAGAAGCATGAAGTGTACCATTTGAGCAAAACGCACAACATCAACACTGGCTAATTGAAGAAAAGGGGAATCATACACAAACTGGGTCAAGTTATTGTCTCACTTGAATATAAAGTTAGTAAGCAATGCACACCAAAAAAGTTCGTTAATAAAGGTGACCGTGATCGCTAACCTAAATATTGTCAGTTGTCACGGACATGTCACATGTGGGATGGAGTGCATACATTCTACATCACAAGTGGGATTAAAAAGGGTGAGAGGAGGGGTGGGACGGAGTGTACAGGTATGCCACACGTACCACAAGTAAGATAAAGTGAGAGGAAGGCTAACTTAATGTAAATAAAGTGAATAAATAAACACCCAGGTCATTAATTGGAAATACGAAAGTCTTTTTTTTGTTTGTTTTTGTTCCATTTTAGACAAGCCTAAAACCCAGCTCTGGGCATGCAACCCAATGATAGTAGACTAATGGCCGTATGGATGGATTACATTCTCGTTAATGTTGTCATGCTCAGTTAAAGCCATCTTTTCATCCCAGTGCGCTCTTTTACATAAACATCTTTGGCTGATTTGATCGGTGGGGGCTCCATTTGATGGTCTGACCTCGCCTACTTCATCATGTCCTCTGCGGAGATAACCAACTCCACGTAGCCGTCGCTCCTTAAAGCAGAGGGACATTTTTGGTATTCCCGTCAGGCTCAGCAGTTATTATCACGATCATTACTCAAGGTCTGGGGGCAGCATCAACATGAAATCCCATTCCCTCCCCCGATATAATTTGAGAGCTCTCTTCGAGGACTCAAAGGGGAATTATGGCGCTCGTGTAACTTGGAGAGTCACAACACCTGTTAGGGAGGGAAATCCTGACACCCCCCGAGAGGCCTGTAGGAGATTAAACAACACAAACAACGCAGTGTGACAAGAGGTAAAGTGCTTACGAGTGCACTTAAAACTTTTATATCCTGCCATCAGGTAGTATGAGAACGTGGAATAATCATGCGCATAAGAAAGTGCTAGCAGACAGTATTTAGCTATGTGTATAAATTTGTAAAGTTTAACTGATTTATACGAGACCAGCATGATTGTACAGATCTTTTAAAGACAATTCCAGTGATATTAGTATAACGTTGCTCTAACAAATATCAAGAAAGTTAGGACTCCTTAAAACCAGTGAAAATGCATCAATTTTTGGTCAATATCAGTGCAAAGTCATCGGCGTCAAGATTTTTGGTGTGACCTTTGTTGAATATGAGTTTTAAACTATCATAACGTCCTTAATCTTTGTCCTATTTTCAAAAGACTGGTATCAATGGAAATAAAGTGACAACATAAGTATGATGTTGATATTGCTGAATAATTAATTAATTAATTACAGTTACTATGTGAAACAATAGGTAAATATGTGTGTGTGTATGCATAATATGTGTACATACTGTATAGTTGCTAAAATTCATGTATTAGCATTGAAAATGACAGAAAATATGAGCTGTCATGGCAGTTCACAGTAACGTCACAACGGACTAGGCCAGATGTTGGTCCAAAAAGTGGGTCTGTAAGTCGAGCAATTTACCTAAAATTTGGCAGAAACCCAGAAAAGTATCCAATAAATTCAGTGATGCGTATTTGAAGAAACGGGTTCCTCACATGAAAGTTTTTGACTGTGGGTTTGTCGACTCAAAAATTGGGAAATGTTGTCCGAGTCTTACAACGCATGAAATTACTTGTGTGACAAATTTCAAAGTGGCCATTAAAAATAGGACACCTGTTCGACGTCATCAGTAATGGTATATCTTTATAAGGTAAAAAACGCGAACCCAATGAATGGAAAATTGCTGTTACGCTGCCACTCAAAGTGCACGATAATGAGTGTGGCTCATCGAGTGACCATTTTCGACAACCATTCAGCGGCGGATATGCACATACCTATAGTATTGTAGCATTAGCATATTAGCACTGACAAACGTCAGGTAGATAGATCATCTTCACAGTGGGAACCATCCTTAAAAAGAAATTACAATTTCAAGTTCAAGTCAATTTCGTAGTTTAAGGTGGCTAAGTTCATTTGACTGTGTTGGAAATGCATTTTACGTTTGCTTTAAAATTTGGGTGTAATATAAACTATTCGGTGTTAAAACTGCTCGTGGGAATCTTGCGCGGGACATTTATGCATAAATGTTGAAAAAATAAGGAACTTACTGTCGAAGTTGAACCATTAACAAAGATAGTTGCTCGTTTTGTTAGTAAGATAACTACTTACTGGTTGATGCAGGATGATGGAAGATGGCAGGACCAGACCAGTTTATTTTCATTACTGGGGTGGGGTTGAACAGTTCAATAATAACTCAAACGGGAAAAAACAGAACACATTAAGAAAAGTGAAAAAAATCATGGAGCGCCGGATTTGTCCGTCCATCCATTTGTTAGTTTGCTGGCTACTTCTTGGTTCATGGAGGATGACATAAGATGGTAGGACTGCACTGTTTTTTTTTTTTTATTATGCGGTGGGGAACAGTTTTGTAATGACCTAAACAACAAAAAAAGACAATTCATAAAAGTGAAACATTTTTGGAGCACCAGATTTATGTGTTTATCTGCCCTGTTTGTTAGCTAGCAGGCTATTTCCTGGCTCATCTATTGGTTGCCAAGGAGTCTACCTTCTGCATTCCGGGGTGAAAGAAACACTACCATCGTAACGCAAAGGACAAAGAAGTGAAAAGATATCCCTTAGGTAAAGTAAAACAAAAAAAAATCATGGCGCGCATTACAGTAAACCCTCGCAAATTCATGAATCGCTATTCACTAATTCTCCTACATGCCAATTTGTCTGTTTGTTTGTCAACCTATTTGTTAATAATCTAATTGTGCCTGTACATAGATCAATTTACACCTGAGACTATGTGAGTCCTGGGATGCACGTCTTGCAAACAATGAGTCCTAACCCGGGAACAACGAGTCCCTGGAACTTATCATCACGGAATACGGATACAGTAATCCTCTGCTATATCATGGTTCTTTCTTCGTGGTCCCGCTATATTGCAGGTTTCTATTACAGGTGCTACTCTATTTTTTATACAATACTTTTGTATTACCCATTGCTCTTGTTCTCTCTCAGTATATGATATGTTTAGGCCTGTCGTGATAGCATGTTTTTTAGGACGATATATTTTCCAAAAAACTATCACAACAAATGATAGTATCATTGATGTTTTTTATGCCACTGATAAAATGATATTAGATCATAATATTTCAAGTCCCCCCTTTTTAAGAACATTTCACTTTTAATTTGTATACGATAGTTTCAAAAAGTTTCATACGCCGGATTTCCAGCACCACGGCAGAGTACTAACCCATGTGTTTCGAAGACGCAGATTGATCGTCACGATCGTACTTGATGGGTCCCTGCTAATTTTGTGCATATCAGACACAGGACTCACATCCAACGAGATCCCTGCTATCTGCAGATTTCCAAAAATAGTGTTATAAACAGTAGCAAAACTGGTATAATGTCTGTCTGTCCATCTG
Source organism: Phycodurus eques (assembly GCF_024500275.1). Lineage (NCBI taxonomy): Eukaryota > Metazoa > Chordata > Actinopteri > Syngnathiformes > Syngnathidae > Phycodurus > Phycodurus eques. The sequence continues at coordinate 15,859,969 of NC_084531.1, forward strand.
TCCTTCCATCCACCTGTCCTTCTGTCCATCCATCCACCTATCGTTGGTGCTAATTTTGCTCTCCATGGGTTTTATAAAAATGTTGCTAACTTATTTTTCTGTGTGTCAATCATAACTTACCATCTCATTTCCTAACTATACGCCCACATAGAGACATTTGAAATAACATTTGGAATAGGTTTTCCAGCCATTTAAAATCCACCTTTTTCAAAGTCAGTCACCTCCAGAGGTGCGCCGCAGTGCATAAATAACAGTGTAACATCATCTCATCCTCAGAGATCCTCGGATAAAACCTCATTTTCCCCATCACATATGTCAGCGCTGCCAAATTGCATTGCATTGCGCATAGATCTCGACATGACGGTCCCAGCCTCAACCTGTAATTTTTATTTACTCATAGCAGAATGAATGTGTTTATTCCCTCCTTATTGGTGTGGTGAAGACACGATCATGGCGGTGTTTATGTGTGCTTATCTCTCTTCCTGTGCGGCCCCCATGTTGCTACTGCGGGCACACTTGTATACCACCATCTTTCATGGTGTCCAGCTGCCATGTTTGACAGCTAACATTGCCAATGACATGGGTGTAAGGTGTGTGATGCTAGAATAGCACTCCTACTCGAGGTCTACGAGTCATAGCTTGGGAGTCTGCAAAATAATTATTAATAAATTATTGTGTCGTACCATTTAAAACAATGCATACCTACACACAATACAGTATGGCACCAGTAGTCAATAAAGTCAACATCATAAACCAATTACTCCTTCCTACTTTAGGTTCGAGCCAATTAAAAACTCTAATTCATTAATTAAAAACTGATATCGCTGCATGAATAAAATGAAATCTTTTTGGGGAAGCGGGGGGCATTGAGTCCGAGTGACCCATGTTCCATGCCTTCATTGTTGAGGTGGAGCTTTTGCCATAAGGTGGTCGTGCCTGTCGTGGTGGCAAACCCTGAACCCGTTGGTGAATACCAGCGGTGAGAGATGCCGTCAAGCTAAAGAAGGCCCTGTTGATCCTTTTTGGCCAGTGGGACTCCGGAGGCAGCTGATGGGTACTGACAGGCCAAGCGGAAAGTAGCTTTGGTGGTTGCTGAGGCAAAAATCCGGGCGAGTTCAATGAGGCTATGTAGAAAGACTTCCGGACGGCTTCGAGGAAACTCTGGTCCACCGTCCGTCATCTCGAGAGCAGTGCACCATCAACACTGTGTACAGTGGGGATGTGCTGATGACCTCACCTCGGTACGTAGTCGGTGAGCCGAATACTTCAGAGACCTCCTCAATGCCATTGACACGTCATCCTAGGAGGGGCCCCAGGGGCGGATGAGAGCCGCCCAGAGTTCTTAAAGGCTCTTCTGTATGTTGTGGGACTGTCCTGGCTGAAACGCCTATGCAACAACGCGTGGACATCGGGGACAGTGTCTCTGTATTGGCAGACCAGGGGTCTATTCAGGGGTTCTGGAGAGGAGGGTCTGTCGGGAAGTTGAATGTCAGATTCAGGAGGAGCAGTGTGGTTTTTGTCCTGGCCGTGGAACAGTGGACATGTCCGGAACACCTAACCAAGGGGCATCCCAGTTCTGATTGAACCAGGATATTCATTGGTTGATTCATGAATCAAATAATTGATTGAGTCATGAATCAAATACCTGTTAGTAATTCTGACATGTATCACTTTGTTAGAGAACAGCAAGCTATTTACTGAAACATCAACAACTTGGATATGTGATTTCAAAAGTTTAAAGTTCACCTCTAAATGTTAGCGTGCATTTACTGAATGTTATATAATGTTATATCATCCTGAAATATCCTCCAAAAGCCATATATCCTTACATTTTTGTGAATAGTGTATTTGTCACGATCAGTCTGTTGGCTATTGCAGTTTCTTGCATTTCTCTATAGTAATCTTTATAACTATGTTTGAAATTTTGGTTTCCCATCCGTCCGATCGCGGGTTTCCGTGTCATTGTGTGGAAGCACACAAAGTTGAGGCATATGTCCCACTTTTGTAGTTTCTGTGTACAAGGCAAACGTGTAAAAATGCTGGATCTACTACATGATCTGAAGATATATGATTGCCAACTCCCACGATGCTTTTGGTAAGTGGGAAAAGACTCTGTGCAGTGTGCACATCTTTCACTAGCAAAATTTGCGAACCAACAGCTGGGATGCGATACATACAGAAATGTTCTCCATCACCTTGAAGGCTGGCTTGTATCCCAGACACAAAAGAGTGAAAGAAGCGCAACAGGGGAAAAAAAAAAAGAAGTGAAAAGTAGACGCGGCACATATGCTCATGCATAATCATAACGTTCAATCTCCTAATCGAAGAGATTATCGTAAAATCGAACAGTGACAAGGACACAAAAGTATACCCATTAAGGCCCGGCGGAGAATTATCTCATATTAATCTCGCTCGCTTCCTGAGCTTAATGACTTGTGCTAAAGTGGCAAACGTCAAGGACAGATGGAAATCACGTTTTGCACGCATACGACGCAAAGAAGGCGGCTGCATCCTTCCAGCTGCTCATGTAATGAGGGACCCAAAAAGTACTTATTTCTTACGTGGTGCTCCCTAATTTGCAAACGATGCGCAACTCATGTTTAAAATGGTATTGAAATAGACAGAAATGCACACTTTTTAAAGTATAAGGCCTAAACGTACACTAGACAATGACGTTTTTTCTTTTATGAAGTAAAAGACAATATTTGCACATTTTATCATTCGTAAGAGAATTTGGTGTTAAAAATAGTGAGAAATACTATCTTCAAACTGGACTATTTCACTGCATGAGCTTTCTTTACATGCACAACCCCCCACAGTAAAGCACAGAAAAAAATGGCTACTCCTGATGTAAAACATTCCTTTAACAGGGCATGCTCTTAGCCCAGAATATAAATTTTTATCAACCCATATTATTTTGCGATATTTTCAAAGTGGTTAGAAGTAAATGTTTGAATTATTTTATTACATTGTCTTATTTTTATTATTTACATTTTATTTTCTATTTCTTTATATTTCTATTTTTTATTATTTGATTTTAGCTGAGTTTTATTTTCCAATTTCTATGTATTACTTTTACGTGTGATTTTAATTTTAGTCTGTTATTTTTAACATGTTTTTCTTTCTATGTATTTACTCTGTATTATTATTCAAACATGATCAGTTAAGAAATTTAAAGAAATTTCAATTACAAAGTACACATTTTTTTAAAAATTAATTGTGTTGTCTGTAATAAAGGCAGAAAATGAGCTCAAGACCAACAAAGCCGACCTTTCAATTATATGCAAATCCACCATTAAAGCCATTAAACAGCCAAAATGTCTGGATATATACATAAGTAGAGTAGGAATATGGCTGAATATTTCATAAAGGCCCATGATAACCTTTTCTGAGAAATTAATAAAGAGCAGGCTCTGACTTACAACCTATTTAGACGACTTATTGACTGGCAGTCACTTAATAGTACGTGGCTCTGTGGTGCTCATTCACATCATTTAAAGACAATACAGTAGATGTGCTGTCGTTGTGGTTTCATTTAAATGTAAAATAATCACTCTTACACGTTTGTACATTATATGACTGAACTTGACGAATCACAGGTTAAGCAGAGAGGAAACTACCAACAAACATCACAGGGCTAGTAGATTACTTGCAAAGGATGCAGACCCTGAATTTGATCTCATTTCAGAATTGCCTGGCACGCAGGAAAGAATAAGGTGTTTGTGAAGTAACAAGTTAGTGAAACCAGAAGCAGTGGTGCCTTGAGATACGATTCACCCTATTTACTTGAGGTTTTCCGCTGATTTTTTGGCTTAGACTCGCGGCCAAAAATTTTAGATATTAACATTGTATGGTGGCAGTGAGCTCAACTCAACTCAACTCAACTCACTTTAAAACAAGTAGCAGTTTGGCAGATTGTCAACAATTCCTTAAAATAATCTTCAAGCTGTTTATTGCCACTTTCAGTTGAAGTTTTCTGTCAAACTAAACAAAACAAAGACAATTGCATGTTGTGTATTTAACTATACCACATAAATTTGCCTTAGAAAAGTCTGCTATCTTAAAAACGGTTTTGTTGTGGGAGGCTGGAATGGATTAATGATATTTCCATTGATATAAATGGGGAAAGATGACTTGAGACATGAGTGTTTTGAGTTACGAGCATGGTCACAGAATGATTCGTTTGTCAAAACACCACTGCACAAAGATTTGCATTGCAGCTGTCAAAATAAGGTGGGCAGTAGACTGAGGATTAGTAGACCTCAATTTGATGTGAAATTTTATGAAAATATTGTCAGTCCACAGTGTTCCCCCACATACTCATGATTCGCCACTTGTGCGGTCACATATTGACAGATCATTTGGGCAGGGACCCCATCCTCTGTTATTCAGTAAAAACTTCACCTTTTTGCTGTTTTTCCACTCGGTGCAACGCAGTTTTATATCCAAGTATTGCTTTGGCACCATCTTGTGGCATCTTGGTGGCAAGGAACTATGTTGAAATGAGTTAAGGAGCTTCTTGTAGTGCTTTGCTGGCATTTTGTTGGGGGTGTGCATCATTTTTAAAATTCCTTACAAAGTTTTCGAGCAATGTTTGAGCATCTTTACAATGGTTAAACAGCAGATTTTAAGAATGATGTTATCTTTGGAAATTTACCTGAACAGGCTTCTGCCTGTCATTATTTCTTGGTGAAGCAGCATGTTGTTCATTACCCAAGGTTATTTCGGTACATGCTATGCTTCAAGTAACAACTGTTTGTTTGTGGACATGAGGTGGTTTCTGTTTTTATTGTTAGATACAACATACAGATGGCGTAATTTGGCACCGCCTTCAGTCTGTTGCCAAGTAGTGTTCCACTGACTTACGTCTGACATCCTTGAAGTAGATGGTCTGTCTGTTGGGGTTGAGGAGCTGGATGACCGAGTCGTCGTTGTTCTTCACCCGACAGCTGATGGTGGCCATCTCACCCTCCACTACTGACACGTTGTCTGTCACCAGGTTCTGACCTTCCACTTCAACACACACGCACGCACAAACACACACACGCACACTTATTACTGTCTGGACATTCATTGCCTCACAAATATTTGCGTTTTTTTTCGCCAACACAACACAACAATGTGACGCTACGCAAACAGTCTTGTGTAGACTGTGCAGCCGGAGTCTAATCTTTTTAATATAACAGCACCATGTTTGCCACTATTGAGCTCCCCCCGCCCACGGATCCGAGTGTCGGGTCCCCGTGAATCAGCGCCAGATGGGCTGCAAGCTCGACTGCCCATGAAGTGAAGCTGGAGAGCAGCAGCTACGAGACAAAGGAACGTGAGGAGGAACTAGCAGGGGTGGGAAAATATATTGGTATTCCGATATATCGTATCGTTTAATTTGCCAGAACGGCATGATAAGACAAAATCAGTGTTTCCAAACCTGTATTGAGCTGAGGTAAATATTTTACATTTTACAAATCTCACAGCACACGATCAAAGAAAAATGTCACAAAAAGTATTCACAGGGATTGAGATACCAGTTTAATTTGTTCCAGGACCATGCTCTTAACTCAAAACAAAATCAAACTACCCTTTTGAAATGAATGGAAATGAAATAAATCCTCTGAAAAAAAGCAAAAAAAAAGATGTTGTAATGGGTTTTTTAACAAGTAAATGATAATTTTTATTTGGTCCGATGCCACATCCATCCCTCCATTTTCTGTACCGCTTATCCTTACTAGGGTCGCGGCATGGGGTACACCCTGAACTGGTCGCCAGCCAATCGCAGGGCACAGAGAAAAAACAACAACCATTCGTACTCACATTTCAAACCTTCGGGCAATTTAGAGTCTTCAATCAACCAAACACGCATGTTTTGGGGATGTGGGAGGAAACCAGAGTGCCCGGAGAAAACCCACACAGGCACGCGAAGAACATGCAAACGCCACATAGGCGAGGCCGGATTTGAACCCGGGTCCTCAGAACTGTGAGACAGATGTGCTAACCAGTCGGTCACCGTGCCGCCAGCAACATTAACATGTCTATCACTTCACTTCAAATTGAGTTCAATTACATCTTCAAGTAACTTCAATGGCCAAACAATTGTGGTGTGAATTCAAAATGTCAGAATTTATGAACAATATGATTTTTTTTGTATGCTGCTGCCTGTTCTTGCTTTTTTTCTGCTTCTATAGTATGCATCGTGTAGTATTATTCTTCTATTAAGATATTATTGGCGACACAGTGGGCGACTGGTTAGAGCGTCTCCCTCACAGTTCTGAGGACCGGGGTTCAATCCCCGGCCCCGCCTGAGTGGAGTTTTGCATGTTCTCCGCGTCCCCGCCTCCTGCCCGATGGCAGCTGGGATAGGCTCCAGCACGCCCGCGACCCTAGTGAGGAGAAGCGGCTCAGAAAATGGATGGATAATATATTATTCTTAATCATCATGTATCGTTGTCACTCCACATCTTATAGCTAATGCTGGAGGCGTTTATTTCATGCTTATACTATTTATACATGTACTGTACTTTTAACTTCACAAAATATAATGCTGCTATCTGTTCTTGCTGCATTCTGTCAGTTAATACTGCTTGTGATCATGACATTCCGAATTGTTTATACATATATACTATTTAGCAACTTTAGTTTTGCTACATGACTCCATATTTGTTATATGGGATCTTACAACCATGGCTAAAAAAAAAAAAAATAAAATAAAAAAAATACAAAATAAAGTGTTTTTTCTTCAAAGTCTGTATTTTAAATGTGTTCAATAAATAATATGAACAAATGTATGTCATTTGGAAGGCTATATTTATCCCCCCCCCCCCCCCCCCCCCATTAATGCTTCATTGTCGTCCTTTCTTTTGAGGCTCACAAAGGGACATTCCAAGCGTAAAAAATAACTGGACTGCATGGTTTACATGCCTTTTTTGTTATTTTGAACTTCAGTTAAACAGTTCCAGGTATTTCTATTATTTACGTACATAACTGTCTGTTGTTTTCCTGATTTGTGGGGGGCGTGGTAACACGTTTGTTGACACATTTGGGCGTCCGGTATGAGTCCACCCTTCCCCCACTGTATAAAAACTTCACCTTTGTTCACATCAGTGGTTATCCGGTGAGTTTATTTAGTTTTTATTACTAGGCCCATTTCTCCCACTACAGCACGTAGTTAGCTAGCTAGCTGTGGCCTACACACTGAAAACGCATCTGCCCCGGATACCGCAATTTACAGAACTGCTGTTACTCACATACACTTGTGTATAGACAATGTCCATGTATTATAGAATATTATTATTGTGTGTTGCTACAGTTCACTTTACTGCTATAAAATTGGAATTTCCCCATTGGGGGGATTAATAAAGGAATATTACATTGTAATATGGGCTAAATGGGCCCTTATGCTTATGAAATAATGGCTATTTTGTTTAACATGTTTACACATAATGGGCCTCATTCAATAATAAATGTGTATAATTGTTCTTACTCTGCACACAAGTTGAGTATACACACAAAATCACCGTCGGATTCATGACTTTTTCACACCAATTTTCTTCTCACCACTGTGTCCATGTTAGTGAGTCAGAATTTATAACAAATGATTGGCTTGTGGCCGCGGCATATACCGCTCCCCTATTTCCTTATAAAAGGGCGTCGGATTGATGCATCTCAGCCACTGCGTGAAGGTTGAACGTTGCGAGACATGGCCCCAAAAAACGTTCTTAATTTTTATCCTATTTTCAAAAGGTTTGTATCATCGTAAAGCCGATTAAACACAGAAACTGACAACATATAATAATGTTAACCATTCATCATCATAGAGAATGCAGCACATAAAATGTTCGAGATTTGTGTATTTGATTGTTACGAAAACCTTGAAGCCTTGGATGAATGTGAGCGGTTTGATGGCTTTTCCGGGTGCGCGATCAAAGCATGATCTCGCACAATCTGCACGTTGCATGACAACTGCCAGCACACAAACAGCCGTGGATAAATACATACAGCACTTACAAGCACTTGAACAGAACAAAGGTAAAAGTGATGAGAAGTGTCCTTTCATGGTTATTTAGGACATTAGTGAACTCAATAGCAAATTCATGATTTCCGTTATTGTCATTAAAACTATGATTATTGTTTTTTTATGAATGACTGAAGTTCTAATACGTTGTGAATCTTGGGTAATAGATGTGTTTTTGACATTTTTTTCAAAAGCTGATCCTTCATTGTTTGTGCGTATGTATGCATGGTCTGATGTTCTAAATTTGTCCGCAGAGTACGAATGAAAACAAATATGAACATATTGATGAATTGTAGATTTGTGCGTCAAAACGTGTGTATGCACGATTTAAGTTAGTGACTGAGGCCCCGTGTGTCTTACCTTCACTTTCATATATGTTGTGATGTATCATTGTGTATTTATTGACACGATATTATCTTCAAAATAGAAGGAAGAGAGGAGGCGGAGCTGAATGCCGTTGATGGGCTCAGCTTTATCAGAGCCCTCCATCTGAGCGTCCATGTGACCAGTGTGTGCTCAGTGTGCTGTCGCGTATCTCTTGGCATGGAAAAGAGCTTCGGGAGAGGCTCTCGGTACACAAGCGCTGTTCCGAGACAGATCCCGGACCTTGTCGTAGTAACTCACACCTCACATACACACACAAAAAAAGCCTCTTGTTCTTCCTTTGTTGTTTTCTGGGAGAGAATTTAAAGTCACCTTGTGCTATTTTTACCCGGGCCAGGAATACATTAGAATGTCTCAGATTCACACCAGTGGAGGCGCTACGCTATCAGCTGCAGACGCAGGCGCAAACATCAAAAGCACATTTACATGCCCGAGTCGTCACACAAACCTCTATTGCTTTTGTGACATTTACAAAGTGGAGAGGAATAATAAAAGGGAAAAATAAAAGCGGGCCGTGCATTTGTTTTGCCCCGGAGAGATAATGGGAACAGACAGGCAAACTAACATGATTCACCGTGAACTCCTGCAATAAGAAATTAACCTCGCGGGAAAAAAAAGCACCTCGGACCAATCATCTGACGCAATAAGCCGCCCTTTTGATTCTGCTTTGCTGCTAGGCCCCGTCGGTTTGGGACAAAAGCGAGGTAATGGGTGAAAACGGACAAAATGTCAGCTGATAATGGAGGCAATAACGTCGGCTTCTGCGCTAAAATTCAGACGACGCGCTCACTGCGCCAGTGATTCCCCTTTTAGACATCATCAGGACTATTCACATAATATTAATAACAAACTGTCAGGTGAGTTCCCATGTGCCCTTTGAGTGTATTGTCCCAAAAGGTTTTAATTTTGGCAAGTGACTGAATAAGGCTTTGGATTGGCTAAAACTGGATCGATTGCCAAGTGTTGCTATAAGAAGTGCAGTATTTAAAAAAACAACTGCTCTACGAAAAACATGACTCTTTCATGTTTTACGAAACAAAGAAAATAATTTGCTTTTTTTTGGAAGTAAATGTTTATTGTTGAAAGTTGTAAGTGGTCAGGGACAGCAAAGTCTCTGCTGGCCTAAACATTTACTACATTTGCAACTTAAATTCTCCTAAATTTGTTACATGGAATTATACTACTTTATTTCCAAAAGTCTATTCTTTTCATATCATAGCATTTTATTGGCTGCGCTGCTTCCAGTACATGTATGGTTAGATCTTTGTCCAATTAGATTTCAGCCACCGTGTGCTGCCATGTCAATCTAATCTGCCCAAGACCTTCTGAGGTAACTTAAACTATATTAGTAATGGAACTGTTTCTGTAACCAATCAGATTTCAAACTCATTTTCCGCCCTCTGATTGGTTGGTCAGAGAAAAACTTCATACATTTAATAATCAGCATCTCCGGTGAGTATCATGTATTTTATCATATTTTTGTTGTGTTTCCATTATGTTATTAGATAGAATTTGATTCCAGATGAGGTATGTGGCACATTTGTGAGCTGTTATATTGGGTTTGTTTTTTGTAATAGTATTGATGGTTTCTATAATTGTGACAGTGGTGATAAGAAGAATTGGATTAAATCCGAGTAAATCCCTACTGAAGCCTTTTAGTACCAAATGTACGGCCCGTCACTGCAGTTTTGATGATATTGTCTCAGTCGCAAAAACATGAACCATAAGCATCGCACCACTTTTGATGTTTTGTGTCAAGCAAAATGGTTTGTTTCATAAAAGTCAAATATCTGGCAGTGCAAGGCAAGGTTACTCTCTGCTCCCAATCTGCCGGTCACAGAGAAAGTAACTGTAAATAAATCCTCCGTAGCCCCGAGCAAGGTTGGTGGCGTTTCAGCATCCTTCTTCGCCAAGGCTCATCTCCAATTCAAAACACACATAAGTAACATGGCCGTGATTACCAATCCCATCAAAGTGAAAACGGGCCACTTTGTGCAACATGGAGGGCTTTGGCGATTGGAGTAAACATTTTCAATTGCCTCTGCATCCCGGTCCATGATTGGCTGCAAATAAGGAGAGACAGTCATTAATCCCGGATGGTGGTGGGTGGTGGTGGTGGTTGTGGTAGTGGGCGGGGGATAATTTGGGCACAGATGACTGGCTGATAAATGCACACTCATTCCAGCAGCTGTCTGGAAGAGTAAAGTGCCCGTATCTCTACACATGGCTGCTTGCCTCTTGTCACATCACAACATACTGAGCGAGGCCAATGCACAGCGAAAGCGGATGCACAATTTCCTATCGAGGGGTCTGGCACGCTATCGTCCAAAGAGAGCTAAACCTGAACAACTTCAGCAAGTGTGGAGGGAATTCCAGGTTCAGGCTCGCTCAGTAGTGCCTCTTGGGAGCGTCCAAAAATGTTAGCATCTGCTACCTGTGCATCTGATTGAATGACTGAATCCGGCACGCATGTTCAGCCTGATAAGAATCAAGAAAATCAATGAAGAACCGATATTATGACATTTATTATGGGTAGATGATTCACAAAGTTCAGATGGCTCGGCTCCAGAGGATTATATCTTATTTCGTAACCGTATACTTGCACCCAGCCCTCAGCTGTTTGTCTTTTTTTGTTGTATTTTAAGGAGGTCATCGCAATGACTCAATTGCATGTGTCTGGAGCTGCATGCTTTTCATTGGACAGCAACAATATGTAAAAAAAAAACAGACCAATTTTAGCTAAAGTTGAGAGGATCCGAGGTTCAGGAACATCATAGAAGATGCTCTCTTGGATTATTATTATTACTTTTTTTTTTGGGGGGGGGGGGGTATTTTTCAACATCAAACGCAGCACAGGCCAGTGTCCAATTGCCTGAGTCAGTGCGTCCTCTCCAGCAACAAGCGGCACTACAGAACATCATTAACAATAAAACTTTTCTGTTTCGGATGCTGCCTGTTTCTCCAAGCCGCGTCTTTTTATACCGCTCAGTCATTAGAGCCTGATCTTCACATGATGAAACGCTCCTTCACAAGCAACAAGGATTTGGGTCTTGTAGGGTATAATTACAACTTCAGGAACCTTTGCACGAGGAGGTATCAAAAAGTGTCACACTGCCTAATTTGAGCAACTTTATTCTCCCTGTGTAAAATCCTTGTTTAATGATTGTCTAACAGAAAAAAGGATTAAAGAGCACCCTTTGTTTTTCTCAAGCTAAAAGAAGCAGCTCACATCATGACAAAAAAAATAAATAAAAAAATCACACGAAAAGAAAAGCTCTGTAAGTTGGTAAAAAGCATCAATTATAAGTTCAAGGGGAAGGAGTAAACTTGAAATTAATAGCACCTACAAAATTCCATGAACTGTAAGCCACTACTCCGCAATCACGTTGACGCTACACTGGCTTGTAATGAGAATTGTCACTTTATCAATGCCATGAAAACCAAGTGTCCCCTACTACAGTGGTCTATAACAAGCAGTGGACCAGTTAGGATACTGTTGTGTTGCGTTACCATTAGCATTAGCATAAGCATCGGTCCTCATGTTACTGTTGGGAGTTTGGCTGAGCAATGCTAAAATAAACAGCAATGTGAATGGACACACAGGCGATGTTATAACAGTAGACAATTGTAACGGGGGGCTAAATATTGCTCATTGTTGGTTTATTTGAACTGCAGAAGAATCTACAGGTACATTTTTATATACAATAGCATAGTTAAAATATAGAAGTAGTAGTGTAGAAATACCATTAATCTGTTCCAGTCCACCACAACACAACAAAAAAATATAAACATGTTTTTAATAAGACAAATAGCACTCTACAGTATTGTACTTTTAAAAAATATACAGTAATAATATAATTAAATAGAATGTAAAGAATTAAACAGTTCATGCATTAAGATTTTATGCTTTAATACAGTGCGTGGCTCCTTCTGATGTGCATGCCTTGGCCACTAGGGGGAATTATAATATATACATTTGTATTTACACTGCTCAGTGAGCTTCGGTAATATTAGTAATTTTTTACGGAGGATAAAGAATATATGCGTGTGTTCAAATATCCATTGGTTGAAGGGTTATACGTAAAACTGCAACATTGTTGCTAGTTTCGTTATCCTTCTATGGTATTTTGCATTGTACGTTAGCATTAAGATAGTAGACGTTTGTAAGACCAAGTTATGTAATTCTTTATAAGTTCAATTTTATAGTAAACTGCAAATGGGAGTGGCAATAAACAGTTTGAAGCAAGCACTTTGCTTCTTTTTTAAAGAATTGTTCAAAAACTGCCCAACAACTGCTTGTTGTGAAGTTTGCTGGCACCATTGGCACCACTGGCAGTATTTAACAATGCCGCTTTGCGATGGCAAATAAGTGCATTGTGTCACACTGAGAGTTGTTCTTAATGTTTAGATAATGCCAAACTACAACCAAAATAATATCCATCCATTTTCCAAACCCACTTGTCCTCACTCCGTCGATAAATTGAACAATTTGGCTCTCATAGAGGATAGAATTAAATCTTGCGGTTGTACCTAATTTTGTGGCCGTTAAGTAAAGTGTATGCATATATTTGATTGGACCAGGGGTGAGAATAAACTGCAAACCCATTCAACAGCTGAGTGCTTTTGTGACTTTTATTGACTTTGTAAGGATCTAAATATATATATATATATATATATATATATATATATATATATATATATATATATATATATACAGTAAATCTCAGAACAACAAACAAATGGGGCAACCAATTAACCTCTTAAAGACAAAGAAATGTTGACTGACTTTAATTAAAAACGAAAACAACTCGATCTATACTGCATGTCTTTCTCCTCCTTTCTCAATACAAAAGGTCCAAAGTTAATAAGCATAGATGAGCAGACAGTCACGTACAAATGAAGAGATGGCAGCAAATAGTAAAAGCAGTACCTGTGATGGTTTCAGCAGCCCCTAATGCACCAGGCCAGGAAGAGAAGAAGAGAAGAAAGAGTTTATGAGCAGAGAGACAGCAGGAAGAAAGACATTGCATGGCACATTATAAATGTCAAGGCATTTACAGGTCGTCCAATTGAAATCGATAAATTTCCCTCCACTTATTACAAATGTAAGGGATGATAATGAGTGAAATGTACAGTGATGTTAATGAAGAAGAACTATTTTGTATGCCTGGTCCCCCGTCCCCACTCTCATAGGACACAATATGTATGCTGAGAAGGGTATGCAACCACTCGGAATGCTGCCCACCTAGCCTGGCACCTCGCACACAGCACTGGAGGCGGGCACACTCCCAAAGTCCCCTGGCAAAGCTCTAGAGGGATTGGTAGTATAACCTCCAGATAGCTGATGTCATTCATCATCTGTTCAGCATCAACACACATGCACATACAACGGTGTTTTTGTATGGAAAACATACAATGGCGTTTTTATAACACAATGTAGAATTGCCGGGGAGTTCTTTTTCCAGGTCAAATGTCGCTCGGCAGATTTTATATGCCTTAAAAAACAATGGGGAAATTACATATGCCAACCAAACCCACAATGCTTTTGAAATGACTAACTAGTGGGTGACGGTGCCTTGACCATGAACACTCAGACAGCCACACTATGGAAATTATTCTGAAATTTCTGGTACATTCCTGGAAATGTCTCATGGAAAATTAGTTAAGCACTTTTAGCCAATGAATTTTCTGTACCACTTATCCTCACTCGGGTCGCAGATGAGCTGACGCCTATCCCAGCTATCTTTGGTCGAGAGGCGGGGTACACGCTGAACTGGTCGCCAGCCAATCGTAGGGCACATAGAAACAAACAACCATTTGCACTCACATTCACACCTACGGGCAATTTAGAGTCTTCAATTAACCTACCATGCATGTTTTTGGGATGTGGGAGGAAACCGGAGTGCCCGGAGAAAACCCACGCAGGCACTGGGAGAACAAGCAAACTCCACACAGGCGAGGCCGGAGTTGAACCCGGGTCCTCAGAAATGTAAGGCAGATGTGCTAACCAGTCGTCCACCGTGCCGCCCCTTTGGAAATTAATGATTAAAACAATAGGATGTAATTTTTTTAAACAAACGTATAAAAAAAAAGGAAATAAATACACTCACTGTGCAGGATCTAGTACTCGTAGAAACAGGAGTATTAGTTAGTATTAGTAAACATCATAGCAGTAGCAGCAATAGTAGTACTAAAAACAAATACATTTACATTTTTAAAATAATAAATTTTGAGTGAAATATTGCTCTGTATGTAATATAAAATACCAATTGGAAACAGGAAAAAACAACACTAACTGTGAGGGAAATACCACTCCATATAACCCCTTACGCACACGCACACACACTTGATTGTCTCCAGCATATCATCATTGATGTGTATATCGCCCGCCATCCCAGCATGTTGTAGCAGCACATTGCACCCAGACAAGTGGGCATGGAGTGAGCAATGCATGCGTCTGCGCAGCACAAAGGCTGACCAGACGGGTTGTCTCACTTGTCATTGGCGGTGTAATAAGGGTGCAAGGTGTGACACATGTCCTTGTTACACGTCTTTGTGCATTGCCATCATGGCAGGAATTCCCCCACTTGTGTTGGCGGGGGCACATAAGAGTCGCGACTGACAAATCACACATGACGGGGGGGGGGGAAACAAATCGTGAGTGGACGCCCATCAGGATGCGCCGACACTCTTGAGTGTCAGTCAAAACTTCGATTCAACTGAGTCACAGCTCAGGGGTGGCTACTTGTTTGAGTCCCGTCTCTAAATTTTTTTTATAAATAAATAAAGAATAATAATAAACTAAAAAAAAACAGCACTCATGGAGTCACGGCTTCATCACCAAAATGATGAATGAAATTAGTTAGCAATTAGTGTGCTGATCAAAGTTGTGACCCAAGCAGCAGACACGTTGCCTGGAACAATTTTTTAAATCTAAAATAAATAGTACTTATACTACCTCACTATATTGAGAAATGTCAGCAATTTTTTCAGACTTCTAATTGGCCATGATACTTGAGAAACGAGTCGTGCAATGTTTAAAAAAAGAAAAGAAAATTCAAACTCTGATGTGTGTTGGCGTAGATACTGTATTTTCGACCCTAGGAGGTTTGGAATATTTCTGCAATGGTGAAATGCTTTCATGAGTAAAAGTTTCTACAGTCCCAAATGAAATCACAATAATTACACTGTATTTTACACATACAGCATGTCTAGGCCATGTATGGCATTTAAAGGTTATGTGTATGGCATATTGACGCTATGTCTTGTCAAAATAATCACTCTCAATACTATGTGTGGTATATAAAAGCCATGTAAGTCATACTAAGGTTAAGTGAGGAATGTTGAGGTTCTGTGTAGCGTATTAAGGTTATGCGATTGTGTTTGAAAATATTAGCCCAGTTTCACCAGTGGACACAATATTGGGGATTTCTATCATAACAGGGACCAAAAGGACCCATGCACAAAATTGAAAAGGGTGTCGGCCATTTTGGTTTGAATTTCCAACGCTCGTACTTGAACTCCTACTAGGGAATTCCTGAAAACCCGCCCCAATTGGAAGCAGGTATCTGAGACAGATGGGAAACGCTAAATTACAAAGCTTTATTGCCTACGGCATTTAATGATGGTGCAATATGGCAACAAAGTTCGACAATCGTTTTGCAAACTTGCCATGACAAAAGGTGTGAAGGCCCGTTCATGACTGCTTGCAGCTTTAATTTATTTTTAATCCAAATAACAAACAAACAGTACTCTTTTCCAACAGTGTTTCCCAATCTTTATTGAGCCAAGGCATATATTTTCCATAACAACATCTCATGGCAGACCACCAAACAAAAATTGCACAAAATGTATACGACAGGGGCTAGTGACTGAGCCCTGCCACTGAGCCCTGCCATGAAAAAAGGAAAACTGTAAGTAATCGACGCCCCCCAAAATTCGCTTATAGATGCCACCAGATGTGAGTATGCGCTAATAAAATCTGTCCGAAGATACAACGTACCACGATGCAAATAAAACAGATGTACAGTAAAATCTCATTCGTCCCTCACTCAATTAAGTTAATTAACATGAACAATCACTGAGGCGAGGTGTGGACCGTGGATGTGCGGGGAGGTGTTCTTGAACTAATTTAATATGGATGTGATTGTTTATGACATAAACTTTATGTTATGTTGATGTACTGTATGATTGTTTTTATTCATGTATGCAGCTGTCCCTTGCCCCAAGACAAATTTATCCTAAGGGAGACGAATAAAGACAAACCTTGAACTTTGGCTAAACACTACATGAAGGTCCTTAACTCACTTGGACATAGTTGTCACTAAAATTCCACAAGATGGTGGCAAAGCACTCCATGAAGATACCTCAACTCACTCCAACATAGTTTGTTGGCATCAAAATGCTACAATATGCTGGCAAAACACTAGATCAGAATCAGAACATGAAGGTCCTCAATTCGCTTTAACATAGTTCCACCTCCAAACTGTTCCCGCAAAGTTGGAAATTTCCAAAATATTAGCCCCTGAGCTCCAGTGAAAGGAACTCTGAATGCTTCAGCATACCAAGAGATTTTGGACAGTCAAACAGTTTGGGGATCACGCCTTCCTGTTCCAACATGTCTGTGCACTGGTGCGCAAAGCAAGGTCCATAAAGACATGGATGAGAGAATTTGGTATGGATGAACTTGACTGGCCTGCACAGAGTCCTGCCCTCAACCCGATAGAACATCTTTGGGTTGATTTCGAGTGGCCAGTGAGGCTGGCCTTCTCGTCCAACATTAGTGTGTGACCTCACAAATATGCTCCTGGTAGAATGAGCAAAAATTCCCATAGTCTCACTCCTAAACCTTGTTGAAAGCCTTCCCACAAGAGTTGAAGCTGTTATAGCTGCAGGAGTCAAACCAGCATCCTATTTAACCATATGGATTTAGAATGGGATATCACTTAAAATCATGTGTGTGTCAAGGCAGGTGAGCAAATACTTTTGACGCTATAGTGGACATCCAACCTAAGCTCGGGTGCTTTAAGGTGATGCAGCCTAAGTGACAGCAAGGAAATAAAACATTAGGCTCCAGTCCCTTTGTGAGGTCAAATGCACGGACACAGTCGAGTTTGATGAGACTTAAACCCAAACAGACTTGTTATATAGTCTTTCGACACCTTCCCTCGCCATCAGAGCGATGCACTTCCTGTCAGCCGCCACCATCCGGGCTATAAATAGTGCCTCGGCGGCGGTGTTACCTGGAGCACATTAGCCACAAGTTATGAGGCGCCGGCTGCCCTGTGATTAGATGTCACGGCTGTCGCTCTGCTTAGACAAGCGCTGATGGACAGATTTCGGGCGGGAAAATGCCTCAGCAAGAGTGCAGTCGATGCACCCATCTGTCAATCATGAGAGCGGGCAGGCGAAGCGTCCTCGCAATGATGTCTGTCCTTGTCTCCTCACTTTTTTTTCCCATCACAATCTACACATCTACTCACTCTGTTCCGCGGTGTTGTGTTCAAGGAGACGATGAACGCATTCACAGCGAGAAGCACACGGCGGATGTGAGAGGCAGTTGCATTATGTTTGTAAAGAGGAATGTCATCACTTGTGGGTAGCTACCCATCATGATAGAGAATTTTTTTTGCAAAACCTGTGAAATTTCTTTCGCAACACGTCAAAGTAAGACCTCAAGGTAGTGAATTGAACACATATTGTACAGTATATGTTTTTCTGTGGAAGCTATCCTTAGCTCTTCGTGGAAAAATTCAACAATTTGTGATTTTTGTGCTCTTTCTAGAATGCTCAGAGATGCCAAAAGATGACGCTAAACCCTAGAAAGTAGCGGTTGGTGACAAGGATGTATGCTGCAGTGATACAAGACTAGACTGATGGACTGAAATCGTTTTATGCTGAAAAGAAGCTAAGTTTATCCTGGGTCATTATTACAAGTTACAGAGAGTATTTGTCATGTGTGCATGAACACACGCAATTCTGGTGCATTGTCTTGAACTCAAATAATCTCTAAGCCATTTATTTTTAAGGGTCATGTAGTAAGTTGTGTTTAAAATTATATTAAATTGTTTTGGAATCATAGTTTGCGGAATATTTACAGTTTAAACGTTTTCAGGAGAGCGTCAATTATTTTCATTTTTTCACAATTTGGGCAGGGGTTCGTCCCTACTCCCACAAATAGCAGGGATTAGCGAGAAAAATAGAAACATTCGAATCAACACATTGGAGTCAACTTAAAGAAAGTTGCTTACGGAAAAGGCACAACAAAAATAGATAAAATAACAAATACGCTATTGAAAATATTAATAGCTAGAGCATTTCCAGAAAGTGAATTTTCTATGACCTTCAGTGTAGCATGTGGACAAAAAGTACACAAAATGCTGTCAAAAAGCATTTGTATATTCAAACTTTATAAAGGTACTTCCAATGCAGACAAAGCAATCTCTGTCCATGCCGTTAAAACTAATTCTTGCAACAGTTGGCATATGGCAGTTTTAGCCAATCACAAGTTGGAAGAAAGTCACTACCAGAAAAAAAAAAAAAAAACACAACTTAGTGAAATGAGGCCGTCACGGTAATTAAAAACAATAACCCCGGCGTTTTAAGTATAAATTCTGTCCACAAAATGAACAGAAGAAAAACATCTTTTAGAGAGCTATTACAACAGGTGGCGCTAAATCCCCTAACTAAAAGACACTTGAAGTCAATCAGAAACCTAAAGAAAGTCACTAGCAGAACAATAGGAGAAGACGAAGGAGTGACCTGGAAGTGGAGTCAAGTCGCTCCTAAAAAAAATTCAATAAATAAAATAAAAATCACACTTGAAAGTTCACAAAAGGAAAAAACTAAATGTTTCAGCTTGTCAGAGCCTGAAAAAAGCCACCTGTTGAAAAGGCACAAAAACAAGCAAGGTAAATAGAACCATACAAGTAGACTAGTCAGGTGGCGTCACTCCTTATTACACACACAGTCACATTTGAAATTCCAAGGAATCAATACAACATAAGGACAAGCTTATAGTAATCGAAAAAGACAACAACTATCTAGTAACATTATAATTCCTAACTGTATGTCAGTTTATCCACTCAGGCACCTAAAGAAAGTCGTTTTGGGCTAAAGAACAGTAACACAAATGTTAAGGACTATCTAATAACTGACTTAGCACTCTAACTAGTTTTACCCATTCAGAAGTCTGAAAAAGGGAAAAGGCGCAATAACAGTAACAGTTACGGCAAACAAAGAGAAAAAAAAATAAGGATGATTCACATTCACTGCTCTCGCTCTGTTGGTGCTATTCAGTCGAAACACTAATGAGCCAACAATGTCTTCTCAGCACCGGTGCTACGCCTTTGAATTTAATGTTCTACCTTGCAGGTAAAACATTGGCTCGTTTCTGCTCGTGATGCCGAAGCTCCTTTGTGTGCATGTGTGTTTATGTACTTCTAATGCAGCCACACTGTGTGCTGCCCATTGTGTTCTCATTTAATTAGACATATCAGATTTGGAAATCAGATGTAGAAGTGGACTCATGGCGCGTGGACCGGTGGCCAACCAAGGAGTTTTGACTTCCAAAAATAAAACACACAAACACCACCACACACCCATACACACACTTTGTGGTTTAAGCCAAGGCATGTGATTGCAACTCAGATTAGTCAAATATTATCTGGGAGTGTTGTTTACTTATTATTATTACTGCTGCTGCTGCATTTATTTTTTCACAGCCTTCAACTAAAGCATCCAGTTCATGGTGCATCTCCATGACAACCTAGTGGAACTGAAATGATAATCAATCTGTCAGCCCTCAGGGATGCGACACTTTGATTACCAGACACTGCAAATAAAGCGAAAATCTGCAAATGCGCCTTGGATTCATTTCCTCTCCAGCTTTATTCCATGGACCACTTTGTTAGGTACACCTGCACAACCAAATGAGATTCCATGCAAGAGCTGTATGAAAGAAAATGCCTTTACAAAGGTAATAATGCTCAGATTTGAGTGACACCGTCAGAGAAGGATTCATTTCACAATAATTGTTTGGTGGGGAACTGTACTGGCTGTCAACCAGTCCAGGATGTACCCCACCTCTCACCCAATAGGACAGGTCCATATGATATTTTACACCTATAACTCTTGCAGCTCAATACCAAAAATTTTTAATTCAGTTCCACCCTGGGATCCAAAATTAATATGTATTACAATAACACTGACATATACGGTAGATAGACCAACGATAAAGAACGCAAAAAGTATTAATTTGCATCAAATCAAAGCCTTTTGCGAAAAGATTTTGTTTCTGCTTGAGGATCAATAATATTAGAGATTCCACTCCCGACTCACACGTTAAAGAAACGCATACCTGAGGTAGCTAGGAAGTGAATGGAGTGAGGATCCCATGGCTGGTGCAGTTCATGTTTCAAATCATCCTGTTTCAAACGCTCCACCATCATTCCAGTCCCCAAGAAACCTGCAATCTCGGGTCTAAATGACTACAGACCTGTCGCCTTGACATCTGTGGTCATGAAGTCCTTTGAACGTCTCGTGCTGGACCACCTCAAGAGCGTCACAGGTCCCCTGCTGGACCCCCTGCAGTTTGCCTATCGAGCGAACAGGTCTGCGGATGATGCAGTCAACATGGGACTGCACTTCATCCTTGAACACCTCGACAGTGCAGGGACCTATGGGAGGATCCTGTTCGTGGACTTCAGCTCAGCGTTCAACACTATCATCCCTGAACTCCTTTCATTCCAAGCTTCTCCAGCTCAGCGTCTCACCTGCCATCTGCCAGTGGATTTACAGCTTCCTGACGGGCAGGACACAGCAGGTGAGGCTGGGCACTGTCATCCGCCTCATCAAGGATGGTGACGAGTCTGCATATCGACAGGACGTGGAGCAGCTGGAGCTGTGGTGCGGCTGACACAACCTGAAGCTGAACACACTCAAGACTGTAGAGATGATCGTGGACTTCAGGAGGCATCCTTCGCCTACAGCTGCCCCTCACGTTGTCCAGCTGCCTTGTGTCAACCGTCGAGACCTTCTAGTTCCTGGGAATTACAGTCTCTCAGGACCTGAAGTGGGCAACCAACATCAACTCCGTCCTCAAAAAGGCCCAGCAGAGGATGTACTTCCTGCGGCTTCTGAGAAAGCACGGCCTGCCACGGGAGCTGCTGAGGCAGTTCTACACAGTGGTCATCAAATCAGTCCTGTATTCTTCCATCACAGTCTGGTTTGGTGCTACAAAAAGGACAAACTCCGACTGCAATGGACAATCAAAACTGCTGAAAGGATTGTCGGTACCCCCCTACCCACCCTTGAGGACGTGCATGCTGCCAGAACTAAGACAAGAGCGTGCAAAATCCTCTCTGACCCTCCACATCCCGGTCACCGGCTCTTCCAGCTCCTTCCCTCAGGTAGGCGCTACCGATCAATGCAAACTAGAACTAGCAGACATTCCAACAGCTTCTTCCCTCTTGCGATCAACTTCTTAAACACCTAACCTACAATTCCTTTGCAACATGCTGGCAATTTTTTTTTTACTTGAGTTCGTCGTCACATATCTGTGGGGCCAATTATATATTACTCGTGCACTCACTGTGGTCGTCTCGCCACGCTGCACTATTTGGATTTTTGTTGTTGACCAATACTGGCCACTCATGCCAGAGTAGCATCTGCTCCATTTGCACACTGACTGAGGAGTATCTGCAACATTTGCACAATCAACATTGTCCCAGATTGTCGCGCGACTCGTAACTTTAAACTGCATACACTTCTTGAAGTCTCGGCGCCCTTTGCACAATGGTCATTGCACCGGACTATTGCAATATTAGTCATTCGAACTGCTAGAGGACTCTGCATCTTTTTGCACAATTGTCAAAAAAAATAAATAATGTACCGGCATTACCAGATAACTATTAAACCTTTATTGCTCAGTGACTGTTTTTTGTCAATGTCTTTATGTCTCAAAAGTGTTCTCTGTCAATTGACTGTCTGTTGTCGTACTAGAGCGGCTCCAACTACCGGAGACAAATTCCTTGTGTGTTTTTTGGACATACTTGGCAAATAAAGATGATTCTGATTCTGATGTGTACTGTACTGAATTGTGTGAGCGTGCCTTTATTATTATTATTATTGTTGTTATTATTCATTCATTCATTCATTTTCCAAACTGCTTATCCTCCACTAGGGTCGCGGGCGTGCTGGAGCCTATCGCAGCTATCTTCGGGCGAGATACGGGGTACAGCCTGAACTGGTCGCCAATCAATTCCAGGTTATTATTATTATTATTATTATATTTATATTTTTTACAGTACCACTAAACAATCCCCCCCCCCCCTGCTTCTTTCAAATACAAGTTCCCAAGCTTTGTGACATAGCACGAAACACTCGTGCAATCACAAGCAAGCAGATTCCAATCAGTTCTCCCGAGAGCGGATGTAAACGTACAGTACATTAACCAATCAGGCGGCTTTACTGGAGCTGCAAATGCATGCTGTAAATGTCCAGTTTATGACCTTCTGTGATGTCTGATAGCGTAGAGTGGGAGGTTGAAGGGCAACCTTTAAAAAAATCAGTGTTTACATTTAGTTCTCCTGTAGTGTTAGGTACACCTGTAAATTCTAATGAGATCCAACACAAGAACTGTAATGACAGACTAAGAGACAGATGGACAGACAGACGAGCAGACAGACCAACAGACAAGTTCAAATTGTATAAGAATTGATGGTTGATTTTTGATGATTGATTTTTCCGTCTTCTTTTCTACATATTTCTTTGGTTTTAGGTTAGACTAAAGTAGAAAAACTTGCTACGTTTTGATTGGCGCTGTCAGAGGTATTCATTTTTAAATGATTGAGTTAACGTTGCCTCACCCCCAAAAAAAAAGACAGGAAAAAAGTGGAAAAACAAATCTGAACATAATGAAACAAAAGATCTCTTGCAGACAGGATGTCTCAAATAAACATTGATAGGAAGCCAACAGTGAATTATAGCAACACACCATTAAGAGTGCTGATTGTGACAAATGCTGTGACTTCACAGCTCCATAAATCACAGAGCGAGCGAGTGAACGAGCGCATTCCCTGCAAGCTGCAATGATTTCCTCTTGCCGTCGGCCACAGTCGCGCCGCTTTCGTGTTAACAAGAACAGCTGACTGAGCACCGTCTTAAAAGCCGCCGCCGCCACCACCATCCACTGCAAAGTGACTCATCACATTTCATTCACGCTGTCTATTTCCGGCCACGCTTCCATTTTTTGCAAATTCTTCTCGCAAGGGCTTCTTTTCTGTCTTAGTCTGTTCTTTTTTAAAAAAGGCAAGTTGCGGCAGGAACGTTTGCTGCAGCAGGAGAAAGAGGAAATCATTTTAAAGTAGCGTAGCGACAAATTGATTAACATTTTTAAAAGATTATCAGAATCAGAAACATCTTTATTTGCCAAGTATGTCCAAAAAACACAAGGAATTTGTCTCTGGTAGTTGGAGCCGCTCCAGTAGGACTCAAGTTATCCACGATAACTTTCCCTTCGCGAAGACCTGCTACCATCACACAGAGTAATTCAGCCTCATGTTAGTGGCACTACATTAGCATTTTGGTAAAAAATAATAATAAAAATCAAATAAAGAAGTACGGGTCATAAAAGTATTGTTACCCCACTCTATTGTGGTTTATTATTGCATCCCTATGCGCCGGTTGGCTATAAAGTTGTCGCTAAAGCTAGCTCTTCTTCTGCTAACATCGTACTCCTAACATACTTAAAATTGTAAGTTACCTCCAGGTAATACTGTTAAGGTCCTCAGGTGCTTTGAAAGGTGCTATATTAAAGGGGTTAGGGCCTAAACCGAACCCCAACCCAAGCTATCATTATTATTATCATTATTATTTTGGGGCAGACAAAGCAGTGCCTGTTGACTGATTCAATGAAAAGTGTGTATAAGAGAGCGTTTCATTAGTGAGTGTAAGAGCATTTTAATAGCGTAGTTATGCGTGCAAAGTGATTTTCAGTCGTTCGTGAATGTGTTTAAAATGTGTCTGAGAGCATTTTAGTAGTGTGTGTGAGTGTTTCAGTAGTGAATATGAAAATTTTTAAGTGAGCGTGAGTTTCATTGGAAAGTGTGAGAGCGTTTTAGTAGAGTGTGTATGGGCAAAAAAAAATCAGTGGTGTTTATGAGAGTGTTTTATACAGTAGGCAAATTAAAATTAGGATACTACTGTATGGGAATGTTTCAGAAGTGTGTGTGAGCAAAACCATTACAGAAGTGGATGAGAGTGTTGAAGTAATTTAAGCATTTCAGTCGTGTGCGTCAGTCTTTCAGTAGTGAATCTGAGAATGTTTTAGTCGTGTGTGTGAGAGTGTCCCCATGAGTGACAGTGAAAATATTTTAGTAGTGTAAATTAGTGGGAAAACATTTTATTATGAGAGCATTTTCAGTAGTGTACGTGCACGTGACTGTTTCATTAGTGAATGAGAGCGAGTTTTAATTTTGAGTGAACATATTTTTAGCCTCCAAAAAGCTTTCAAAGTTAACTTTATTTTGCTATTGTGAGAACGCATAGAAAGGGTCGTCTCTCTCGGGGAAGAACTCAGAGGGGACTGCTTACTCACATGTACAATTGTCTTAGTGTACACAGAGAGAGAAGTAAAAAACAAAAAAAGAAATAAAGAGAGAGACGGTAATTAGGACATTAGGAGAAGCGTGTGACAGTGCCTGTCATCGCCACAGCCGGCCCGGTGAAAAGGAGGCCGGTCAAAGGGGCTAAGTGGAGGAGGATAGGTCCAAAAGCGAGTTCAAGAGACAGCTGCTGTACGGCCACTCGCTGTCTGGAAGCGCTCAGAGAATATTAAACCAGCGGGGCCTCAGCCAAGACTCATTTATGAGACGCAACAAAGCCTTTTTCTCCCTTCCACGAGCAGGTAGCAGCTAATTTATGCCACACTTGCTATTTACAGATTGTCCTCAATTTCAGCCACCAAAATGGCTCGATTATTACACTACCAGCAGTGCTGGGCAAATTAACTACCAAAATGTAATATATAAAAGAGCTGGGACAATATACCTACACTGCCCTTAAAAACATATTGGAACAGTGAGGCAAATTCCTTTCTTGAAAACATTTAGGTTTGTCATGAAATAATCTGATACACACCTGAGAAGATAGCATCTTTTGTTTGAGTCCGCCCGTTTTTCAATTGTGTTTTTCCTGTCAAGACTACATTCACTAGTTGGAGTTGCAGTCAACATGGAAACAGGAGAGCTGTTTTTTGTTTTTTTAAGGAGAGCCATCAATGGCTAGAAAAACAAGTACCGTAATTTCTGGTGTATAATGCACATTTTTTCCCCTCAGAAAATTTGTCAAGTGCGCATTATACATAGGTATAGGGGCAAATGGAAAAAACATTCACATTTTGTAAATGTACGTGGCTTATGGCCATACTACCCTGAGAACGCCCGATCTTGGAAGCTAAGCAGGGCCGGGCCGCTTAGTACTTGGATGGGAGACCGCCTGAGAATACCAGGTGCTGTAAGCTTTATTGCGATTGGCTGGCAAACAGTTCAGGGTGTACCCCGCCTCCTGTCCAATGATAGCTGGGATAGGCTCCAGCACGCCCGCAACCCTATGGAGGAGAAGCAGCTCAGAAAATGGATGGATGGATGGATGGATGGATAGATAGATTTTATAAATGTATGCCGCCATCTAGTGGTTATGAAAAAGCTGTACACTTTGATTCCAAAATGCCACCGCCACCTAGTGGTTATAACAAAGGTGTAGCCTACACTTTCATTCCAATATGACAGGGGTACGTATGACTACATATATGTACAGTTGTGCTCATAAATTAACATACCCTGGCAGAATTTGTGAAATATATATATATATATATTTTTTTTAAATATGACTGAAGACTGAACAAGAACCATCATTAATTTCTTTATGGTTATGTTTTGTTTAATGATAATGCTTTTCTGAAATGCGTGACCGTTTAATTTGAATCCCATTAAAATAAAATTAAATGTGTTTCACCTGGTCCTTCATGTTTTCTTTCAAGAATTGTACCCATCTTACAAATTCTGCCGGGGTAATCAAACATATGAGCACAACTGTGTGTTTTCTAATTTACTAAATAAAAGTAGGGCTGTGAATTTCAAAATAAGAGCAAGTAAATTTAAAAAAGGATTACGTGTTCAAATAAAGTGCTTAACTACAGAATAATTCTTTGAAAAAAAACTAACAAAATACAGATAATACTTCATGTTTTAATCATAGGGGTAGAAGCAAAATCATGTATTGTAAAAATGCATTATACATAGGTAGAAGGGTTTTCCAAAACTTTGAGTTCAACTTGGGTGCGCATTATACACGAGAAATTACGGTAATTGTGAAGCTCAGTGAATATCAATCAACCATTGCAGAAAACATTGGCCAGAAACAAAACAACCAAGAAGAAATAAAATGGTGTACGAAGGAAATGATGTTCAACGGTTTAATAAAGGAAAACCATGTACATGGTGAAACAGCATGCGCCTCATTATAAGGTTATTTTTTAATGCCTGTTCCAAGTAATTATAAAAAATTCTATGTTTGTGATTAAATCTTGTATAAACATGGGGAAGCAACATGTGGCTCATAATCTAAGGTTCTTTTTGATCGCACCTGTTTCATTTAAGTAACAATTGTATGTCTGATCACAAGGAGACAATGTTTAGTTCAAGTCTTGACGTCAGCTGCCCTAAGAGGACAAACTTGTATAATGCATGTTCTATTATTTTTTTAACTCATTCACTACAATGGGCATCTATATTTGTTAACTGGAATCCTTTTTTTTTTTGTCCTGTTCGTCTGTTAGGTCAAGAATTCCAACAATTTACTCCTGTTGTATTTAATAACTTGGTTACTTGTATTTAATAACTTGGTTTTATTTTGGAGCGTAATGATTGGATCAGTATTTTCCAACCTTTGTTGAGCCATGGCACCTATTTTATATTGAAAAATCTCATGGTTAACCACCAAACAAAAATATCGTATGAACACTGAAATAATGATCTTGTCTCCTCTTGCCATCCAATGGAAGAACATTTAATTTTTCTGCCTGTCACTATACGCCGCTGGCATAAAAGGAAGGACAAATATATATATTTCTGATGAATAAAAATAATTAAAATAATAATAACACAATAACAACAACAATAATAATGAATCATAAAGCTGTAATCAATGCTCCTGCGTTCATTCTGTTTCACGTTCAAGAAAAAAAAAACCCGCTGGCAAGAAGGTAGACGTCGGCTTTGAAAATGGCTGGCAGTGAATGACTTAATCACTTTTACTATAGACATGGTGAAGCAGCATGTGGCTCATGATCAAAGATTATTTTTGAACGTCCTGGCCCACCTAACTGGAAACAACTGCATGTTTGTGATCACGAGTCTTAGTCAGAATACTGTGTGCACTACATTCAGTGTATCTGTGCTTTACAATTTATCCCCTTTCTTGGACGAAATCAACTAAAAGTACAACTCGGTGTTGAAATGATCCCAAATTATTAGCGATGCCTAAATTACTGCAAAATGAAACATTCCTGTACTGGCAACACTCACTACAAGACGTTATATGCACATGGTTAATTGTAAGGATGGGTTAATATCATCATGACACTAACGACACTTCTCCTCCTCCTCCTCCTCCTTCCGCCACCTGTGCCCATTCTCTGTGCCGCCTCTGCTCATATGCTCATAATCACCTCTATCAGCCCAAAACGCATCCAGGGACGGTAACCACGTCCATTTGTTTGTGCTCGTAATGTCTTTTTGTGCAGCTCAATCAGGCACCTGTGTGACACACACCTGCTGCCTCGCCGCAACCGCCAAAGACGAGAAGGGAGAAAAAGGGGAGGCCTTTTGTTTCCTCGCCCGGTTTATAATCAGCACGTTGTTTCCAATCTTCCCACACCATTTTTCAATTTCCCATTTCCCTTTTTCTCAGTCAAATCGCTGCTATCAATCAAGTGCATGTTGGAGAGCCCGGAAAGCGAATGGAAGGGGAGGGAAGCGCGGCGGCGGTGGGGTGTTGACTTCCTTGATGGAACCATCTCTGCCCTCAGGCCTCATTAGTCAGACTGCGGGAGGAAAAGTGTGTGTCAATGTTAGCAGGTGTTTATGAGGGGTCGTCAGGGACATCATTTACCTCTCACACAAACTACTGAAACACTCTAATACACTACTGAAACATGTATATCAGTATATGAGAGGGTTTCAGTACTGTGTTTGAAAGCGTTTCACTAGCATGTGTGAGAGTGTTTCAGTCGTGTTTGAGTGAAAAAAAATCAATTGAGTGTGTGAGAGTGTTTCAATAATGGGTGGGCGAGTGATTTAATTGTGTGTGTGTGTGAGTCTTTCAGTAGTCTATGTAAACAAACCGAAAAATTCAATAGTGTGTTAGAGAGATGTCATTAATCTGTATTGCGTGTCAAGGCCTTGTGAGTGAGACTGTAGTAGTGTGTGTGAGAGCATGTCAGTAGTGAGTGAGCAAAATAAATGAGTGGTGAGTGTGTTTCAAAAGTCTGTGTGCGCAACTAAAATTCAGCTCTGTGTATGAGAGTGCTTTAGGAGTGCGAGTGGAACGAAAATACATTTTGTGTCAGTCTTTTATTAGGATGTGTGAGGGTTTCAGTATTGTGTGTAAGAGAAAAACATTGCAGTTTGTGTGTGAGCAAAAATAAAAATGTGCAGTGTCTATAAGAGCGTTTCTAGTAGCTTAAGTGAGCAGAAGAAATAAATAATTCATGTGCGAGATCATTTCATCAGTGCATGTGAAAGTGATTGAGTTGTTAATATCAGAGCATTTGAGCAGTGTATGTGGATTTTCAGGAGTGTGCGTGTGTTTCACTTGTATGTATGACAGCATTTTAGTAGTTTGAGCGACCAAAAAAAAATTCAGTGCAAGTGTTTCAGTTGTGTCTTTGACAGCGTTTCAGTTGTGTGTATGAGGGCATTTTAGAAGTGTGAGCTGGGGAAAAAAATCAGTAGTGTGTGAGAGTATTTCAGTAGCATGTGAGTGATTCTAATGTATGTGAGCGAGCATTTCAGTAGTGGTAGTGTTGTTGTAGTAGTAAATGTGAGCATTTTTTGAGCAAAAAGATTTCCAGTAGTGTATGTTTCAGTGTGCATGATGAGCGTTTTAGTAGTGCGAGGGGGAAAGAATTCAGAAGAGTGTGAGAGTTTTTCAAGTACGGTGTGAATTTTTCAAATGTGTTTTTTAAATAGTGCGTGTCTGAATTTTGTCCCTGACATCCCTTTATACAGTACGTGTGTGTGTGTGTGTGTCTATCAATACAAAGCCAATGAACATCCCCCCAGCCTTCATCCCATCCCCATGATGCGCTCTTCTGGAGTCCCTGCAGCCAGTCCTTTCTATTATACGCTGCCCTTTTCCCGCCACTGTGCTTACTGATACCACGGCAGGGCGACCTATAAATGTCTGGAAAACAATCTCTCGGCGGTGGTGGTGACGACGACGGCGACGTGTCACGGTCCGACACAGTAGACTGATGTCGAGAGGTCGATGCGAATCAAACTGTTAACCGCGATTCGTATTGATCCGGCGTGTCACAAAGAGCTGGCGACACATCGACGTTCAGAGCGGAGTCCTCTTTTATTTGGGCCCCCAAGCGTGAACTATTCAAGAATAGTCTCCTGTTAACAGTCCAAAAATGAAGCGACGAATAGAAATGTGCAAACATGACTGAACGTATTAATTATAATAGAAATCTGTTTGAAGTGGTGGCACAAAACAAGTATGAGCGTCATCAATCAAGTAAACCCACATTTGTCGCTGGGGATCTGTTCTGGATCCCCCTGCAATAGGTGAAAATCTGCAATGTAGAGAGCATATAAAAATAGTTGTACCCCCCACATGCTTATAACACATATCAACACAAATGTATTAAAACACACTTGTTAAAGTACTCCTTAGCGCCTGTTCTCACAGTTCTCCAAATGAGGCAACGTGTGCTTGCTTCAAGCTGTTTATTTGTCACTCCCAGATGAAATGTATTGTAAAACGAACATAAAATACCAGATAATTAAACATTGCGTATTTAAAAAAAGTCTGCTACCTTAATGCTAACATATAATGCTATAGACGTGCTGACAGAAATTACAGAGTTATGGTAAATAGAAACTTTTAAACCAGTGCTACTTTAACACACACGGAACATACAAATAAAGCATACAACAATACTCACAGGCATACAATATTCTCTCTGCTCTGTGGGAACGAACTATTACTGGAGCTTAGTTGGGGAAGATCTTTTCTTCTAGATCTTAATTCTGTTATTTCAGCTTTGTGTTGGTTGTTGTTGGTGAAAAAAAGCTAAGTAATTCGTGTGATATTTTGTCATTCAACTTTTTTTGGGCAGCCGTGGCCCAATGGTTAAGATCATCGCCTGCCGCCATGCGGGACCTAGGTTCAAGACCCCGACTGGACCATCCTCCAACATCCCCCGGACTCACAGCTGTGGTGTCCTTCAGCAAGACACTGATACCCCGAAATGCTCCCCGGGCGCTTCAGCTACCCCCTGCTCCAGTGTGTTGTGTATGTGTTCACTGCGATGGGTAAAATGCAGAGAAAAAATTTCGTATGCATGTTCATGACAATAAAGGTGATTCTTTTTCTTCTTTTTAGTTAAAATAATGTTGCTAAAAATCGATTATATTATTAGATTGTAACATTCAACGGTGGAAAATCCACTTTTTCACATTTTTAAATTAAAATTTTTTTATATTGTGTGAAATTCAGCTTTTAAAATTTTTGTATGTAAAAAAATTATTGTATTTTTTTAATAAAGACGTTATTTTTTCATTTTAACATTTTGAAGTTTTATATCTTTAATTAAATTGAATTAAAATAAATATTGTACATTTCAGGTTCCCGGCGGGCGACTGGTTAGCACAACTACTTTACAGTTCTAAGGACCGGGGTTCGAATCCCGGCCCCTCCTGTGTGGAGTTTGCATGTTCTCCCCGTGCCTGTGTGGGTTTTCTCCGGGAACTCTTGTTTTTTTTAAAGTGTGAGTCAATAAATCCCGGTATTCGTATAAAGATTTAACTTGAAATACAAACATTTTTAGGGGGTGTCATTCCTTTGAATAGAAAAAGTGTTACATCTTGTAAAATAAATATTGTACATTTTGTATCTCACCAAAATATTTGCCCACTCCCAAAAAAACAAAGAATAAAAAAAATATATAATAATCAGTTTCCAACAGTAAGATCATATTAAATGAAACAAAACACAAAATAATTTCATAATACAGTACATCCCAAAAAAGATAAAGACAATAAACACATTTTATTTGGTAATTTTTCCCATCTACTACTTCAAAAGCAAAACAAAATATAATAATATATTACATTTTTTTCTTGATCAACGATTAAGGCACGTTTCTATGAGCGCCTATCCCCAGCACAAAATGGCACCAACAGTAAATTCAAATGGTCACGGTAATCTACGACTTCCCTGCTTTCATTTATTCACAGTTTGACATTTCCTCCCTTCCATAGAGTGTACTCCTACAGCGTGCCAATGGCCACATCATTTAGACTGGACCTGCATGCATATTTAACATTAGCGCTTGGCTCCTCACGCTGGCGGAAAATGAAATATTTTTGAGCGGTGGAAAAGCAGCCTTCTCTGAATAGGCCGCACAGTTTATGTTGTATTAAGCAAGGAAAACAAACGACTATCAGTCATTTTGGTAGATTTCTCGGTTCCTCATCCCGACACTCTGTCAGGAATTCTGTTGACTTGCAAGGGAATCAGCTGCAATTCTAGAGAAAGGGTCAGTTATGGGCTGATAAATAACAGTGAAATTCTACTGTTCACAGGTGAAAGGGACTGAGCCTTGCCGAAATTGCCAAAAGAACACGAATAATTGACACCCCCTAAAGATGTTTATATTTCTAGTTAAATCTTTATAGGAATAAGATACCAGTATATATTGACTCACACTTTTTTAAAATAAAAAAATATATATATATGAAACTGAAATGTCCATCCATCCATTTTCTTTACCGCTTATCCCCACTAGGGTCACGGACGTGCTGGAGCCTATCCCATCTATCTTTGGGCCAAAAACTATGATCCCAAATCCCTTAAACATCATTTCAAACTCAGTTTATGTCATTACTCTTAAAAGTAAATGGCTTACAAATGATTTGATTAAAAAAAAAAATGCACCAAAATTGTGCATGTAGGATATCGCCTTGGCGATCGGTAGAAAATGCCAATTCTCAAGCAATTATGTTTGTTTATTAGCTTGAGCTTTCTATTAACCATTCAGCAGAGCAAAGGCATACACGTCGCAAGACTGTCCGTAACTTACGCTAACAATCCAGCCTAAATTTAGCTCCTCCCCAACAAACAATGATTCTCGTCTTTCAGTTAAGAAGTATAATTTCAAAAATACTTCCTTGACACCGATTTACTACTTTTCTATTAGGGTTTGGCACCATCTTGTAGTATGTTAGAGTATTAAAGAAAGCACGAGGTGAAGTATTTCAGCAAAAAGGTGGCGGTTCACAGTGACACCAACTCTTTACGGCATATTTACATCTGTTTTGTGTCATTAGTTCGTAAAAAGAACACAATATATAATAGACAGCATTTGGGAAATCCAAAATTGTTTTGTAAATTCGAGTTTTATCACGCAATACACAATAAGTGTGACGTGTAAACAGATTAGACCGTTGTCATGATGGACACTTCTTTGGTTTAGCATATTAGCAGCGAGCACCTGCACTGACCTCTTGCTGTTGTATTGTAGCCTGCGAGATTGTATTCATAATTTTAAAAGTTATCAACGAAGGCCATTTTTGCTCCATTTATTTTTTAAATGTTGCATTCATCCTCATTAGGGTAGCAGGTAACACAAGTATCCCAGTGGACTTTCGGCGAGAGGCGGGTAAAGCCTGTAAAGCCAGTCAATCACAGTCCCTTGCTAGTCCGTACAGCAGACCTTCCTTCCTGTTTACATTCTTGTGAACAATAAGGGAAGAGAGTTTTGGTACGCTTTGAATTTTTACAGTGGACATTGTTTATACAGTAAATCCATCAACTGATTGGGACAAAATAAAGCCAATGATATGTGAGAAGGCACTCTTAGAGGGCTATGTGTTTGATAATATGATTTAATGAGATCTACATACTTGGCTGAGCAGCTTTCAATCAGCTTATTTGATTACCTAATTCACTGTGCTTAACATTGGTTAATTACTATATAATTTAAAGCAATCACACAAGCCTTTGGTCGGCCAATTGGCAATTGAACCATCGTGTATTAATTCGGACAGCAGCGGCTACATGCACAAACACACAGTTGCACTTGTAATGGCGGTATGACAAATTCGAGTGTAAAGATCCTCAGATGGCCCTGAAATTTTAATCTACCGTTGAGAGCGAGCCAAAACCTCACTTCATTCCAGGAAAGACAAAAATAAACCATCCCAACCAAAATGAGATGTGGCCCCTCTCAAACACAATCAGGATCGCTCAGATTGACTGAACAGGCTGAAGAGATCAGGTGAGGGAGTACAAGGAGACCATACGGCCATCGGCCATTGTGGACACAAGATGGAGGCTGAGATACGCGGGCGAGGATAAGCACTTGAGTTGAAGAGATAGTCTGGCTTACGAGGTTTGAGGTTGGCGAGGGTAAACCGACAGACAGCCTGACTGGGTGGCTTTGCCTGTCTTATCCCCTGTAGAGAGGTGATATTTACAAATGTGGGATGCAGCTCAAATGACAGTTTTGGCAAGACTCAAGAGTCAGGACGCACGCGGAGAAAGTTCAGCGTCTAGAGGGGAGGGAAGTGTGGTTGTGGCAGGTGAAAGCACCGACTGAATCAGAGAGGTGCGTTAGCAGCTGTCAAACGTGATGGGTATGCAAGTGTGTTTTGGGCGAGGGAGCCATCACGAGCCCATTAAAAGAAGCGGCAGAGAAGATGTGACTCTCCAAGGCCGACATGAAACACGGGGAAAAGGCCTCTTTGATCACTTCCTACCTGTCAGTCCGCCCTCCGCGGGGACTGCCTGTTACCCACGAAGACTTCAGGAGGGGAGGGAGAGGGAAGAAGAGCACCATTACGATGAGTGAGACTGGTGTTGGCAATCAGACTCAGCCCCCCCCAAGGAGGTATATAACCATGGCGACCGGTAGTGTGGGCAAAGCGCATGTTTAATATGCTATATTTGGATTCCAATTAGCCTCAGTGACGGAGAGGCTTGCTGTGGTCTTCAGTCACATCTGTACCAGTGAACAAGGTCGCCTTGTGTTTCCTGGAGGATTCTCAACATGGAACCACGTGTAAAAGTGGTGGCATTAGGTAGAGCTGAGTGTTTTCACCATGGAAAATTTAGGAGAGCGCCGCCAGTGCAAAACGTTTTTAAGTGATGGAAAATGAAAGTGTTAGTGAAAGAAGAAACCACACATATTACTGAATTACAGAAAAGAAAATATTGCTACGATCATTTTGGGGATTCCAGTGAAGGCACAAAAGCCATGTATCTTTGATTTTACTCACTCCGAGTGTGTTGGAATTGGACGTATCTGCCAATCCTGTAGCAGCATGGTGGACGACTGGTTAGAGCGTCAGCCTCACAGTTCTGAGGACTGGGGTTCAAACCCCTGCCCCGTCAGTGTGGAGTTTGTATGTTCTCCCCGTGCCTGCGTGGGTTTTCTCGGGGCACTCCGGTTTCCTCCCACATCCCAAAAACATGCATTAATTGGAGACTCTAAATTGCCCGTAGGTGTGAATGTGAGTGCGGATGGTGGTTTGTTTGTATGTGCCCTGCGATTGGCTGGCAACCAGTTCAGGGTGTACCCCCCCTCCTGCTCGATGACAGCTGGGATAGGCTCCAGCACGCCCGCGACCCTAGTGAGGAGAAGCGGCTCAGAAAATGGATGGATGGATGGATGCCAATCCTGTATAACATTGTCTTTAAAACTTTGGACAGCATACCCAAAAAAACCGCTCTGTGAGAGGCCGGCTCCTATTGACACAGTGAGCCGAACTAACCCAGACGCATGGAAATGTGGAGCCAAAAGAAGTTTTGTCATGGGTGACATGACATGACTCCTTCTTGTGACTGGCTCCAAGTCAGCCCTTATATCAATCAGAAGCTCTAAATCAGGAGTGCTGAATAGACTACAGTATATGTTGCAATAATTTTACTTTCTGGAAAAATGTTTAGACGAGCGAAAAAGATCCGTTCTCCTCGTTACCCCTCATTTTGCCTGCGCTTCCACTTTTCCACAGTAACACAGTAATCGTTCGAACCTGCCTTTTAGTAGCAGTATTTAAAGACAAAAGCTCAGCTACCACAATTCATCTCAGGTTTGATAAATCACACTGCACGCGCTGAATTAAGCCATTTGCATCTACTCCTCCCAGAGCGGGGAAAATTTACTTTGCTACAATTTTGCTAGTTTGGCTGACCCAATCTTTGCGCCCATTTTTGCAGACACGAACCTTTATTAAATCAGACCAATGTGAACAACTTATACTGCTGTGAGTTCTCTTGTGCGAGACCCTATTCATCTTTGTGTTGCCATGTCCATAAATTCCATTCCATTTTATTTCCAATGTTTTCAGTGCGCCAATGAGTTGACGGTCTGCAGAAAGCACATTTGCTTATTGGTGTGTCGAATGCATTAAAACTAACCTAAAAAAAGGTGCTTGGTGAACAGCCGGGAGCTGAATTTTCTAATGACCACAACTAACACAAGGTAAGTGAATTTGATTACCTTTGTGGCTCTTGAAGCACCATATTTCTCTCGAAATATGGCACCATATTTCTCTCGAAGTTTAAGAAAGTCGAAGGAAAGAAAATTGTTATTTGTAGGAGATTACTGGGAAGTGGAGAAGACATCCAGGAGAGAATAGGGTAGAGAAACCTTTTTATAGCAAAAAACATAAGTTATAGAGCAATAAGGAAGCCATAATGCTTAGTCACAGGTGGGATAAAGGCGTACCTGCTATATTGCAGATTTTTCTGTGGTACATACATATCTGTCTGTTGTGGGAAAGCAGATCTGCAGTTGCCGATGCATTTGTTGAATAGATTTTGCCTTTAATCCAAAAGGCTTCCTCAGTTCTAAATTTTGGGTGCAGACTTTTTTGTGTAAGGTATATCTGTTTGTCTCTCACAAAAATCCTCACTATATAGTGTAAATATGCTGTTTACTGCAATCGTCCCATGTGTTTTTACAGCATACTTAAAGTACTTCCGTCACATGTGGGAAAACAGTCACCAATGCACTTTTCAACTCACTAGGCCCCCCCTTTTAAAGGCACATACAGTATGTAATGCACAGACATTGCAATATGAAGGGTATTTTCTCTACATTTAATTTTTGCATTTTGTGTCTTTTCAAATACGTGCATGATATTTTAGTAAGGGCGGCACAGTGGACGACTGGTTAGAGCGTCAGCCTCACAGTTCTGAGGACCCGGGTTCAATCCCCGGCCCCGCCTGTGTGGAGTTTGCATGTTCTCCCCGTGCCTGCATGGGTTTTCTCCGGGCACTCCGGTTTCCTCCCACATCCCAAAAACATGCATTAATTGGAGACTCTAAATTGCCCGTAGGCATGACTGTGAGTGCGAATGGTTGTTTGTTTCTATGTGCCCTGCGATTGGCTGGCAACCAGTTCAGGGTGTACCCCGCCTGCTGCCCGATGACAGCTGGGATAGGCTCCAGCACGCCCGCGACCCTAGTGAGGAGAAGCGGCTCAGAAAATGGATGGATATTTTAGTAAGTTTAAATGTGTTTCAAGCACGTGGGACTGGTACGACTCTACAGGAAAAAGTTTTCCCCGCAATGAACGGCAAGACAGTATCTACTGTACTTTATGTAACATTTTTGTTTAGGGGTGTGCCATGAGATTTTTTTTAATGTAAAATGTGTGCCTTGGCTCAAAAACGGTTGGGAAACACTGCTACACTGTTTTATAAACAAGAAAGCAAAACCTTGTTCCTACATCCGTGTGATCAGTTTGTCCAGAGTCCTTTGTCCACCTCCTGTTTACTCTTAGGTTTGTGATAAGCTAACATCAGCCAAAGTAACCTCCGTAATCTCTAAGCGTGGGTTCAAGCAGGGGACCGATATAATGCAACAACAAGTACACAAAATATTTCTACATGGCCAGGGTTTCATATCACCATTTTAGTGCATTGCACACGTGACTCGGGTTAATGCAGCCCTATGGGGGGCACAAGCCAGTGCGAACTGTAGGCCGATCCCAAGCCCGGATAAATGCAGAGGGTTGCGTCAGGAAGGGCATCCGGCTTAAAACTTTGCCAAACAAATATGAGCGTTCATCCAAAGAATTCCATACCGGATCGGTCGTGGCCCGGGTTAACAACGTCCGCCACTGGCGCCATCAACCTGCAGGGCGCCGGTGGAAATTCAGCTACTGTGGGTCGAAGTCGAAGAAAAAGAGGTGGAAAGCGGGTTTTTCGGCAGAAAGAGAAGAGGAAAGCACAGAGCCCAGAACTGAATGTGGGGACTTTCAATGTTGGGATTAATGACGGGAAAATGTCGGGAGTTGGTTGACATGATGATTAGGAGAAAGGTTGATATATTGTGTGTCCAGGAGACCAGGTGGAAAGGCAGTAAGGCTAGAAGTTTAGGGGCAGGGTTTAAATTATTTTACCCTGGTGTAGATGGGAAGAGAAATGGAGTCGGGGTTATTTTAAAAGAAGAGTTGGCTAAGAATGTCTTGGAGGGGAAAAGAGTATCAGATCGAGTGATGAGGCTGAAACTTGAAATTGAGGATGTTATGTGTAATCTGATTAGTGGCTATGCCCCACAGGTAGGATGTGACCTAGAGGTGAAAGAGAAATTCTGGAAGGAGCTAGATGAAGTAGTTCTGAGCATCCCAGACAGAGAGAGAGTCGTGATTGCTGCAGATTGGTTACCGACTGTAAGGTAGTGGTAGGGGAGGGTGTGGCTAGACAGCATAGGATGGTGGTGTGCAAAATGACTCTGGTGGTTGGGAGGAAGATTAGGAAGACAAAGGCAGAGCAGAGAACCATGTGGTGGAAGCTGAAACAGGACGAGTGTTGTGCAGCTTTTTGGGAAGAGGTGAGACAGGCTCTCGGTGGACAGGAGGAGGTTCCAGAAGACTGGACCACTACAGCCAAAGTGATCAGAGAGGTAGGCAGGAGAGTACTTGGTGTATCTTCAGGCAGGAAAGGAGAGAAGGAG
Source organism: Phycodurus eques (assembly GCF_024500275.1). NCBI lineage: Eukaryota > Metazoa > Chordata > Actinopteri > Syngnathiformes > Syngnathidae > Phycodurus > Phycodurus eques. The sequence continues at coordinate 15,898,613 of NC_084531.1, forward strand.
ACTTGGTGGTGGAACCTCACAGTACAGGAAATCATACAAGGAAAAAGGTTAGTGAAGAACAAGTGGGCCACTGAGAGGACCGAGGAGAGGCGAAAGGAATACATTGAGATGTGATACAGGGCCAAGGGAGAGGTGGCAAAGGCCAAACAAGAGGCATATAATGACATGTATGCCAGGTTGGACACTGAAGAAGGAGAAAAGGATCTGTACAGGTTGGCCAGACAGAGGGATAGAGATGGGAAAGATGTGCAGCAGGTTAGGGTGATTAAGGATAGAGATGGAAATATGTTGACTGGTGCCAGTAGTGTACTAGATAGATGGAAAGAATATTTTGAGGAGTGAATGAGGAAAATGAGAGAAAGGGAGAGTAGAAGAGGCAAGTGTGGTCGACCAGGAAGTGGCAATGACTAAGGGGGAAGTTAGAAAGGCATTAAGAGGATGAAAAATGGAAAGGCAGTTGGTCCTGATGACATCCCTGTGGAGGTATAGAAGCATCTAGGAGAGGTGGCTGTGGAGTTTTTGACCAGCTTGTTCAATCGATTTCGAGCGCGTGAGAAGATGCCTGAGGAATGGGGGGAAAGTGTGCTGGTGCCCATTTTTAAGAACAAGGGTGATGTGCAGAGCTGTGAGAACTATAGAGGAATAAAGTTGATGAGCCACACAATGACGTTATGGGAAAGAGTAGTGGGGGCTAGACTCAGGACAGAAGTAAGTATTTGCGAGCAACAGTATGGTTTCATGCCTATAAAGAGTACCACAGATGCATTATTTGCCTTGAGGATGTTGATGGGAAGGTACAGAGAAGGTCAGAAGGAGCTACATTGTGTCTTTGTAGATCTAGAGAAAGCCTATGACAATAGTACCCAGAGAGGAACTGTGGTACAGCATGCGGAAGGCTGGAGTGGCAGAGAAGTATGTTAGGATAATACAGGACATATACGAGGGCAGCAGAACAACGGTGATGTGTGCTGTAGGTGTGACAGACAAATTTAAGGTGGAGGTGGGACTGCAACAGGTATCAGCCCTCAGCCCCTTTCTGTTTGCAGTGGTGATGGATAGGCCGACAGATGAGGTTAGACTGCAATCCCTGTGGACCATGATGTTTTCAGATTACATTGTGATCTGCAGTGAAAGCAGGGAGCGGGTGGAGGAACTGTAAGAAAGATGGAGGCATGCACTGGAAAGCAGAGGAATGAAGATTAGCCGAAGTAAAACAGAATATATGTGCATGAATAAGAGGGGTGGTGGGGGAAGAGTGAGGCTACAGAGAGAAGAGATAGAAAGGGGGGAGGACCTTAAATACTTGGGGTCAACCGTCCAGAGGAATGGTGAGTGTGGTCAGGAAGTGAAGAAACGGGTCCAAGCAGGTTGGAACGGGTGGAGGACGGTGTCAGGTGTGTTATGTGACAGAAGAGTCTCTGCTAGGATGAAGGGAAAAGTTTATAAAACAGTGGTGAGGCCAGCCATGATGTACGGATTAGAGACAGTGGCACTGAAGAGACAACAGGAAGCAGAGCTGGAGGTGGCGGAAATGAAGATGTTGAGGTTCGCTCTCGGAGTGACCAGGTTGGATAAAATTAGAAATGAGCTCATCAGAGGGAAAGCCAAGGTTAGATGTTTTGGAGACAAAGTTAGAGAGAGCAGACTTTGATTGTTTGGACACGTCCAGAGGAGAAATAGTGAGTATATTGGTAGAAGGATGATGAGGATGGAGCTGCCAGGCAAGAGAGCTAGAGGAAGACCAAAGAGAAGGTTGATGGATGTCGTGACATGAGGGCAGTTAGTGTTCGAGAGGAGGATGCAGGAGATGGGCTTACATGGAAAAGGATGACGCGCTGTGCCGACCCCTAAAGGGAGAAGCCGAAAGGAAAAGAAGAAGAAGCACACGTGACTCGGGTTGGTCCCGGTGGGCTGGAGCAATTTGCACAGTTCAAAAGTGTAATGGCGTTTTTACATCTTCGCCAAAGACCCATGACACCTCTGTAACTACTTTTGGAGCGGCACGGTTAGCATGCATCGCACTGTCAATTTAAAGTCAACCCGGCCGTGTTTATTCCAACAGGAGTCCATTTGTTTGTTTGTGAGAGGAGGATGACAGTGTTGAGGACGGGGAGGCGCGCAGGCCGAGACGTCGTGCTGCGTTTTTTTGTTGTACGTGCCAAGTCTTCTGATGCAAGCCCACAGAATGTCATCATCTGTGTCGAGCTCCACATCACAGCGTCAGATCTGGCTCAGTCACATCAAAGTCCCTTCGCCAATCAAGCAGACCACCCCGGAGCCCAAACGACCGGCGCGCTCATACAGTATTTGCGACGAGCCAGGCCTATACCTTCAGTTGGAAAACAGCGTGTGATCAAAACAAACAACTGTTCTCCCAGCAAAAGATAACAAGGCTGTGTGTCGACGTCTGTGTGATATGAACACAATGCGCTTTGCTTTCACTGACAACATGAATAATGCAGTTTGTCCACAGTGATGGAAGATTCTCTGCTTAAAGCTACCTATTGATCAATATTTTGTATTAACAATGGACATGACAAATGACTGCATGTTATGCGAATCGCTCCCACTGAACACACAGTGAATTATCATTGAATTATTAAAATTAGAAGCTTTTAAATGGGCCTATTATGCATTTTCTTATTCTATATCATACTGTCTATAATTTTGGGATTACATATGTGAATAATGAACGGCCAAAGTTTTAAATACATTTCAGGCCTCTAACTGCGCCAAACAGAAATGGTCTTAAAGAAACAGGAAAGAGGGGCAGACCAAAAACCAGACTACTATTTTTTATTAAACACTCCTTTCAATAATTCATCAAATCATATGGATAAAATTGCTCCTCTTGCAACTTAAAATGATAACCACAGGCACTCTGCACAATAATTAATCCGCTGGAGCCACCCCAAAAATACCACCATTTTTTATTACGTTTTTAATAAAGAAAAAATAGCACTGCATTGAAAAATGCAGTGCTATCTAAATCATAATGAAAACAATAAAAGGAAATATCAATAAATTAACTTTTTTTATCGTGAAATTATACTGAAAGTCAGAGATAAACTCAAGTGCATTCATGTGTCATGTGCCTTTAAGGGCTGTGGGCTAATGAGTGATGTCAGAGACTGCAGTCACGTGGTTAGTTCAGTGTTAGCGTCTGCTCCATGCTCCTCGTGAGTATTTTAATTTTGTATTTGTGTGTTTGACTGTTTGAGCCATTCAATGAACGGCTGAAAGTACATGTGCAAGTTTTTTTTTTCTTCCCCCAATTCACTCGAGCGGTGGCGTATCCGAAGATCTCTTGCAAATCAGATTTTGGCTTGCAACATTAGTTGTATTTGTTCGTGTCTTTTATTATCTGTTTTGTAAAACACTGAGTGTTTAAACTTTATAAATAAAGATTTGATTGATTGATTAACTGAACTGGAAAACAAAACAAAAAAAAAAGACCAATCGACCGCTCGCATTATAAATAAATCATAAGTTGGTGCACTCGGCAATCAAATCAATGTATCACTGTTAACACAGCATATTCAAAGTAAAGAATGTCCATGGCATGCTCGGGCACATACACGTGCAATGTACAACTCATACAGTATATGTGATGGCTCCTCTTGTCAGTTATTTAAGCTCACCCACACCTTGCACAATAGAAATACTATACTAAAAAACAACAAAAAAAGACTAGAAATAGTCCATAGAGTTAAAAATAAAATAAAAATAATTTAAAAAATCCACAGCACGTTCAGTCACGCACAAGCACATACACTATCACACAATGAATGTGCTCATGATTTATGATAACTAGACCTTGCACAGGCGGCACGGTGCGCGACTGGTTAGAGTGTCAGCCTCACAGTTCTGAGGACTGGGGTTCAATCCCCGGCCCCGGAGTTTGCATGTTCTGCCCGTGCCTGCGTGGGTTTTCTCCGGGCACTCCGGTTTCCTCCCATATCCCAAAAACATGCATTAATTGGAGGCTCTAAATTGCCCGTAGGCGTGACTGTGAGTGCGAATGGTTGTTTTTTTGTATGTGCACTGCGATTGTCTGGCAACCAGTTCAGGGTGTACCCCGCCTCCTGCCCGATGACAGCTGGGATAGGCTCCAGCACGCCCGCGACCCTAGTGAGGAGAAGCGGCTCAGAAAATGGATGGATGGACCTTACACAATTGAAATAAACAAGAAATAAACCACACAGGCATTTGTATGTGACCAATGTACGATCAAGATTAATGCCATCACTCCTAGCCTACACTTTGTACGGTAGAAATAAACAGAACGATTCAAAATAATCGAGAGTCAGGATTGTTGACGTAAGCACAGGACAGGTCGGTGACAGAAAAAGGTGAGGGAAGTAGCCTACAGCACAGTTGTGTGGGTACACCCCAAGGCAGTGTTTCCCAACCTTTACTGAGCCAGGGTACACATTGTATTTTATTAGGGTGTTGACTCTGCTAGCTTCACCCCAATAAACAATGAAAAACGCTGGAGATGGCCCAACGAATAGCGATCTCTCCTTATAAATCTTTATAAAATGAATATTCAAACAGAAATGCCGCAGCAACATACACAAAACAATGACATAACAATACTATTAGTATTGTTATGTCATTGTATTAGTGAAGCTCTAGTGCTACTTCTGCTTTTTTTTTAACAAATCCATGTGTATTATTTGATTATTTTGATTGCTATTGAAATCCATCAATCCATCCATCCATTTTCTGAGCCGCTTCTCCTCATTAGGGTCGCGGGCGTGCTGGAGCCCATCCCAGCTGTCATCGGGCAGGAGGCGGGGTACACCCTAAACTGGTTGCCAGCCAATTGCAGGGCACATACAAACAAACAACCATTCGCACTCGCATTCACAACTAGGGGCAATTTAGAGTTGCCAAATAACCTAGCATGCATGTTTTTTGGGATGTGGGAGGAAACCAGAGTACCCGGAGAAAAGCCACGCATGCACAGGGAGAACATGCAAACTCCACACAGGCGGGACCGGGGATTGAACCCCGCTCCTCAGAACTGTGAGGCAGACGCTCTAACCAGTCGGTCACCGTGCCGCCGATATTGAAATCAAGATTAGAAAGCTACCAAGAGAGCTACCAAGACTCAACTTTCAATATAAGTTAAAAGAACAACCAGAAAGTAAATTAGGACCAACCAAAATCATAATATATTAAAATAGTGGCAAAAAAATATATAGGTAAAAATAAATACCTGCTGTTCCTGCTGTGTGTGCTTTGGACTCTTAGGGGCAGTGTGGTGGCATGCATAGCGATGGACACTTATGTTAAGATAAAGAGCAGAAGAAGAAAGTCACGATTGAACTGTGTTAATATAACTCGTTTAACACAGATTTGGAACAACAAATGCCTGTCAGTATTGTTATATTAACTGTCTGTATGTTACAGAGTTTGTGTGTAAATATTTGTTAAATGAAGATACAGTATACCACTCGAGTGAGCCATGACTTCTAATGCTATTTTGTGATAGCCCGTTAACGCGATTTTTCATTGTGTTCTAGAATTAAGCTGGCGATTTTCAGAAACGAAGCTGTGCGTTGTATTTAAATATACAATCTGTGTATTTTTGTTGTTGCATGATGAGTTTTAGAGTACACTCCAACTGTCACGTACGTGGTTAGGGCGAGGGCGAGTAACGCGAGGCAAGAACATGGTGGACCCAATTGCAGGGAAGCAGGGAGGCAAGGCAGGAGTGCGGGAGTCTCAAAATAATATTTAATCTTCCAAAAGGGAAAACTGAACAAAGTCCCACAACAGATACCAAACCAAAGTAACAAAGAAACACTTGAATATCTAAAACTGGAAACAAACTATGACCTGTGAGTAAGACGTGGAATAGATCGGGAAAATGACACCTGACAATGACATACCGCAATGATAAAGACAACTGACGACTATGACATGGCAAAGACGTGACAACGACAATGAACCGACAAGAACTGAAAGAAACCAGGGAACTAAATACAAACAGATAGACGAGACAACGAGGAACACCTGGACAAGACACGAGTGGCTGGAGAGAGCTGATTGGTCGACACAAAGTAGACGAGAACAGGTGGACACAACAACTTAATGAGCACACAACAAACATGGAACACAGGAAAACATGGAACAAAACTAAACACAACCCAAACCAAAACACAGACCATGACACCAACAGTAGTTTCAATAGCTTAAAGCACGCTCAGGGAGGGCAGAATAACATACAGTATGTCATACAATGGTGTCTTCAGGGTGGTTTTAAAACTCAGGAGCAAGCATACACACACTTTTTCTTCGATTTGAATGTTTTTATGATCGTGAGAAGACAAAATTGAAATCACGATTAAATTTCAATTAACTGCCCAGCCCTTTTCAGGCCACAGCACACCTGGTGATTTCTCACAGCACAAAGGCTGGTAGCTACGGCCCTAAGGCACATTTTGTTGTTTACTTCCTGTCAAATCTGTATGCAAACTTCATGTTTACCCACAGTACAGATGTATTAATGTGCACAGAGCTGGTAGGGTCAGAGAGAGACAGACAGTATTGTCTGACACTGGTTTGCTTGACACCCAACATGGCGTGTCATGGAGTCTGTCTGTTTGAGGAAGATCAGGGCTCTGTCGATGCTGCTCCGGATCAGCATCAGAGGATGTTTTCATCCCTCGGCTTACTGGAGTGCAGCTCAACACAGCCCCTCGCTGCTCTTTGCAGTTACTCCCAGCCCTGCAGAACAGCTTCTCACAGTTGATTTGTCAACAAGATGAAAGGCAGCACACTTCATTGGTAAGTCCACTTTGAGACTTGGCTGCTTTTTGCTGCAGTATTAGGGTATTATTAAAAAAAAAAAAAAATTCTGCTGTCGAGGGGCCTAATAATACATAATGACATGAGGATATTTGTTTTTCTGTGTCATTTTAGGTCCACTGACTCCAGTCAGAATAATCGCACACATAGCAATTCAAAAAAGCAATCTGCTTAAATTTCCCCACTCTGCTTTGAATTCCAGAGTCCTGCAGGAAGCGGCGCCGATTTTTTATTTTAAATTAAATTACAGTGTCAATTCCATCAATCCAAAACATCTCATACACAATCTAGCGATAATGCAGGTTTGCATAATGAAGTCAAATACGGGCTAAACGCATCCAAATCAGAGGAGTCACGGGATTGCAGGGGGCGAACGTGCGCAGGCCAGCAATCAAGCGGGCATGTGCCGCATACCAATCAGCTGCCGACACGTACTGTAAAGCTCATTAGGGTGGCAGAACACACAAGCACTCCGTCAAACCCGGCGACATGCCCGCTCAGTCAAGACGTGGGCGCCGTTCATGCCGCCGTTCGTTAACCTAATCGACCGGCTCCCGCTGAGTTGGGCGGTAAGACATGAGGCACCACTATCTCCCTTACAAACATATTTTCACATTTTCTACTCTTTGATGGAAGTTCTGTGCTTTCATCTCAAAGAAATAGTTGCTCGCTCGTGGTTGCACATTAAAGGGCTGCGATGTCTTAAAGCTGACGAGGCTTCAAAAGGAAAAGAGATGCAAAAAGCCTCCCTGGTCACCCGTACGTAACCTTGCTATTAATGCATGTATACCTTCCTTGTATGCATTGCAGAACTGAACATACATGAGAGGGCAACTCCTGATTGGTTTATCTAGATTTGTACGTTACGTGTTGTGTGGATGGCAGTCGTCACTACAGCGGCAATGATAAATTACAAAAAAAGGTGTGAGTTTGCATCATAAAGTGTAGGCGGAACTTGGAAACGCTTGATGATTTGACATCAAACACAAACTTTTCTATTTTGTTTTCAGTTCACTCCAGGCCAGATGTTGAGAATTAAGATTATTTGGCAAAATACATATACAGTAGGTCTATTAAGACAATTGTACTATTAAAATTCTCTCTTCACCTGTTCCAAGAAAACTTTATTAGACCGTATCCGACTTTTGTCCAGACCCCAAAGGTTCAGCCACATCATTTCCATTTTGTCATCTTTGGACCCGCTCCCTATTTATTTTAGGATTCATTAGAAATTGTTAACGGTCAAAAAGAGCCCTCAATAGGCAAGCTCCTCCGTACTTGCTGGATTTCTTTGTCATTTTATTGTCCTATTACATCTGTTGACTGTCTTTTTAGTTAATGTCCCTCACACGAAATTCAAAAACTCAAAAGGCCTTGGAGTCTGTTGCCCCCACATTGTGGAATGCACTTCCTTTCCACCTAAAAGCTGCCTCTTCAGAGGCCGTTTTCAAATGTCATTAAAACCATTTGTGTAGGCAGGAATGCCAGTGAGACTGGATTGCTTCTAATATATATATTTTTTTTACTTGTATTTATATTTACAATTGGTTAGATTCGTTTGATTCTTTTTCCTGTATTCACTGTAAAATGTGTTTATGTATTTTGTATGTGTACAATATCACTGTTTCAATGTCACAATTTCGACAAAATTTACCTACCTACTTAGCTACCGACCTACAGTACCTATAGGTATGGGCGAGTTTCGAGATATCCTGTGGTTTTTAAGTCAGTTGCGCTTAGTGCTAAAACCATCCACCGGTGGTGTGAGCTTTTTTTAATTTTTTCTCCTGTTGGTGGTGGGAGCAGTCAGTGAGCCAGATAACAATTATGAGAGCGCCAGCCATCACTCAATCACACATTTTAAGGTAACATTAATATAGGCTATGCCCACAACGCTGTATTGAAATGAACATTTGTAACCACCTATAAGAGTTAGCGTGTCTACAATTTGTGAAATATATACTATAGACCTGCTACTGCGGCAGATAACTCGCTAACTAGCATGATTAACCCACACGAGGACATTCGTTTCGTTTACTTATCAAAGTGGTGAAGAGCAGAGAAGTCGCTACACATTTTCTCAGAAATAAGTACTTTTACTGCAAGACTACATTTTGATTTTATTTAGAAATTTTTTAATTTTTTTCATTTTCTCTTTACATTTCCCAGTGTACCTACAGAGTGTGTTCAATGGGGAAAATGTATTTACCCAGATATTTCAAAAATAGTACATTTTAAAGCTGTAATTGAAATACCGTGATATTTTTGCTCACGGTTATTGTACAATCAGAAGCTGATAACCATGCCTACCTACCTACCTACGTGTTATTTTCCCATCTTATTAGTTATTATGGTAACAGCCACAAATACATTAAAGAAGAATGTCATACTTTGGATTTCCGTAGTTGTTTTAGTGAAATAACTCCCAAGTAACGCAGAACACTGATGTTGTTTGTAAATCTTTTGTAGTGATTCAGGTGAATGAATGCTCATGCGAGGCTTATTGAATGAAAAAAAACTGTTTTGACGTGGCTGTGTCTCACTCTTTCATCACTGCGTCTCTTTGAATCTGTTGCCTCAGCCGCTCTTGTTGAAAGGTCTAACTCCAAACTTTATCCCTAAATAAACTGCAGAAGAAACTGTACCTTCAAAATCTTTTTTATTTTTCTTCTTACCTCGATGGGAAAGTTCGAAGTTGAAGGAAAACATTAACTCCTTGATGCAGCAGAAATAGGCGTTTGACAGACGTCTCTGTCATCACAGCACAAACCCTTTTTTTTTTTTTAACACTGGGAAACATAGAAAACATTACAGCTTATTTTCTCTGTCACACATGAACACCTAACAAACCAATTAAAAAAAATTATTTAAAAAAATATATATATAATATTTACAGGGATCTCGTTTGACGTGTGTCCCGCGTCTGGGATGCACAAAAATGAGCGGGGATGCATAAAGCATGGTGAATCTGCATCCACAGACGTACAGCATTGCTTGCTGAAGCGCTTCAGCGAATCATTATTCAGTAAAAGTCTGAGTCTTGTCTTGTTGCTAGTCATGCAGAGCCAGAGTAGGGCGGGCTATCGTTCCATAAATACAATAGACACAATGCTTTTTCCCAGACTCGATACATATTTATTGTAGTGGTAACACCTAGTAGTGGTAACTAGCTAGCGAGCTAAGGCGCTAAACAGCTCGCTCTGGCTCACTCGATCGTAGCGACATACAGAGGTCAATAACTGGCGGACCGCGGCCCGTGTCCGGACGCAGAAGCAGTACGTACCCACACGAAGCCACACCATAGCCCAAAATAGGTTATGATTCAAGATATACAGGGCACCGCATAATATTACATGCTTTACGGTAGTTTTGTACCGTACTGACCAATCACATGCGAGTCCAGCCACCCCTTTCAGCCAATCAAATCTACATCTCAGGCCGTAATCACACAGCCCAGACAAAGACGAGGAGAGAGCGTAGCAGGGGAGAGCGATAGAGACTCAGCGTGGAAGTTGAGTTAAAGATGAAGAAACATCAGAAAATGATCGATAAAGGAAGAGAACATTTGGAACAAACAGTGGTTCAAATGGAACGATCTGTCATTTTTGTTTGTAATTCTCAGTTGGAAGTTACCACTGGGAGTACTTATTAAAAGTCCATATACTGTATGTGAAACGCCATTATGAAACAAAACAAAGGTTTTCAACAAACATAACCTCTAAAACGGTTCAGTTAAGATTTGTTCAATTAAAATTGTTTGAGGTTCACTGTTGTGTCAAGATGCCAAACGGAAAAGGGGAAACTCAAATTTTATTTTCCTTAAGTTAAGCACTTTATTTGAACATGTATAACTTTCACTTTTTATGGCTCTTATTTATGAAATGCAGCCCTACTTTTATTTAGTAAATGAGAGAACATTACAAAGTTGTGCTCAAAAGTTTGATTGCCAAGGCAGAATTTGTAAGATATGTACAATTCTTTATTATGCTCTAATATCATTATATCAGTGGCATTAAAGAAAAAAAAAAAACTTCGACAATACTTTCGTGTACCGTGAAAGTTCTTGGGAAAATATATTGCTCTAAAAAATTTGCTATCATGGCAGGCCTAAACAGTATAACAGTATAAGAAATAGAGTAAAAACTGTAATAAAAATCTGCCATATAGCGGGACCGCCAAGCAAAAACCGTGATGTGGCAGAGGATTACTGGATCTGTATTCCATGATGACAAATTGCAGGGACTCATTGTTTGAGGGCTGGGACTCATTGTTTCCATAACATGTGCATCCTGGGACTCACATAGTCTCAAGTGTAAAATGATCTACAGTGTATGTATTTATTCAATCGCTCTCTGAAGTGTTTGGCTCTTTTAAAAAACACTCCATTTAAGGGCAAAAAAAGAAATCTCACCACATGGCATGACGAGTATTATTGGAAAAGTTATATATATATATATATATATATATATATATATATATTATAAAATACTATATTCCATTGGTTAGTTTCCGTAATAGGTCTTATGGGAGTAACTCTTAACAAAAAATACATTCCATGTATAACTTTCACTTTTTATGGCTCTTATTTATGAAATGCAGCCCTACTTTTATTTAGTAAAGAGAGAACATGACAGAAAATGCACAAAAATTATCCACCACTGAAGAAAAGTTGATTAGTACTTTAAAATGATAACAATTAGTATTATGGGTATTAAGATTGTAATTGTCCATTCTACTTATAGTCTAAAAAGTATTAATTACAAAAGTTTGTTTAAAGGAAAAGTTATCAATCAAATAGAAAATGAGGCAACTTATGCACTAATTATTAACAAAATACATCATTTTAAAAAGTATCCCTGTATTTATATTACATCCTTGTTTTGTTTTTTTGTAGTGGTAATTTTAGGTCAGATGTTGATTAGACAGATAGCTCTCTGCTTTTCTTGTCCTTTACACCACTGACTATAAATGTATTTCGCAAAGGCAAAACAAACATGATTTAATGTTTTTATATTCAATGTAATAGGACTGTCAGTTATGTTCCAATACTTTTCCTTGCAAGAAAAATGCGTGGGTTGAAACAAAAGGTGATCTTTTAAGTCCAAGTTGATGTCAAAACGTAAAATTGTCACCGTCAAGTGACTTTTTACCAAAACAATCCCATTTTGATTCACTTAAAAATGTAAAAAAGATTGTAAATGTAAAAAAAACATTGCCTGGCGACCAGTCTAGGGTGTTCCCCGCCTCTCGCCCGAAGTCAGCTGGGATAGGCTCCAGCACACCCGTGACCCTAATGAAGATAAGCGGTATATACAGTAAAGTGGATGGACATTGTAAATGGTAAAGTGGACATGGCGCCGTGTGCCTTCAAGAAAAAAAAGGAAATCACACTTTTATTTTACATTATTGGCAGAACGCTCAGAAGCTCTTAAAGGAGGAGAAAATGAGCTTAATCTTTAAGTCTCTCAAATTTCCATTTTCTTGTGATTGTTCCCTCTTGTTAAAGCGTACCAGGGGCATATTAGTTTAATTAAGACGGAGTGTGTGACACTATTCTGTTTCGGGGCTCAACCCGCTAAAATCATCAGGTTGTGCAAACAGAGAAGTAAAGGAAGAATGGGGATAATAACGAGATAAAGACCAAAGAGGCATAAAACTGAGCCACGGTGCAGTGCAGAGAAAATGCGCCTCAGAAGTCGCACAAAACGTTTGTGCATAATATATGAGGCGTTAGCTCAGCGAGCATGAAATCATTATTTGGCTTTTTTCAGGACACCTAGTGCAAAACAAGTCGTAGCCTCAAGAGGTTACACATTGTCAGTGTCTCACATTAGACCTTAATACAGAGAAAATCTAAAGATTAAACTGATCTGCTTTTTCTTGAACTTTTAAGAGCAGTACCAGCCTCAAAAAAGGGTGTTAAGAGAAGAAGGTGAGATAGCAATATAAATGAAAACTCCGCAATCTACCATTGCTTATTGGTCTAGTATATGTTGTTTAAATTCAGGAGCAATCAGACAATATTCCTAGGAGGAGTTTGCTCTGCCCACACACAAAGATAAATACACCAATGCTTCACAATTCAGTGTCGCTTATCTGCCAAGTATAAATGGTTAAAATTTGGTAGCACTGAGACGAAATCTGTAGGACTAGTTCCATCTCTGAAGGACGCCTCAAAATGGCTGAAAATTATACTAAAATTTCTATATACAAAGATGGCTGACTTCCTGTGTCTTTTCAGGCATTGGTTTGTTTTTTAGGTCTACACATAATTGACGTGCCTACCAAATTATGTGGCGTTAAGGGAAACTTTTACCTTTCGATGCTGAGGTATTAGAGTTTTGCGTTTTATGGTGAGTCAACAAACTTCAGCAACATGCCCCACCCACACGAAAAACTTAAATGTTTCGCAAGTCAGCGTAGCCCATCTGTCTAGTATACATGGTAACAGTTTGATGGCAATCAAATTAAATCTTTACGAAGGGTTCATCATTGCCTCGAATTGGCCTAAATGACCCTAAAATAGCCGTTTCAAATCAAAATGCCTGACTTCCTGTGTCTTGTGGCGCGTGGGTTTTTGAGAATTTCTTGTGGGTCTACGCATAATAGATGTGCTTCCAAAATTTCGTGATGCTAAGTGAAATTTGATCAAGTTTTAACCTTGTGGTGTTGAGATAGAGTTTCGTGTTTTACGGGGAGTAATCAAACTTTACTGCTATGCTGCGCCCACACGCAAAGACAAATTTGCAGATTACAGATTTTTCACAATTTAGTGTTTCTCTTCTGTCGAGTATACAGTTATTTGTTTAAAATTTGACAGCAATTTGGTAGCATTCATGTAAATTAAGGTGAACCTTTATTGTGGGTCGACTTCTAAGAGACACACCTACCAAATTTCACGTTGCTAAGTGAAACTAACTTCAAGGGCTGAATGTTCTGGCACTCCCACAACCCCTACTAAACATAATTTATCACAAGGATGAACACTACACGATGTGTTGAGCTAATCTTTGTCAGGTAAATTGTATTATGCCACGCATGTGCGCATACACAGTGGCCAGTCAATAAGGAGGCCTTAAACACAGTCTGCCAGGGCCAAGTAGTCTCCATAAATAATCCCAGAGTGTGCGATTCCTCCACTAAGGACGTGGATCGATCAGGATTCAATGCTGAATTCTATTCTTTTGCTTATCAGCAGTGCTCTCTCACAGCACTTTGCGGTGATCAATTATTAAAATCAACTCCTACTCGTCAAAAAAAGAACAGAACAGATTTATTCTACAGGCTACGACTTTTGAGAGGCAATTTTTCATCCGAGCAGCCTTTAGCATTTCTTATTAAAATACATTGTTGTTGCAGTGGATTTATTTATGCGACGTGATAGCTCATTAGTCAGATTAATGCAATGTGCTCTCTGCTCGCTGGAAACGGCAAAGAGAGAGAGCGGCTGTGTTGCCGTGTAAATAAATGACGCACGTTAAAGTTCAAGTCTCACAAGTTTGTCGAAACAACAGGTATTTCATATGCATCTATTTTTAAGCAGGCTAAAATTAAACCTGCGGAGGCTCGGTTAACTGCGGATTAGCCTCAAGCTGCAAAGTTTGCTTCTGAGCAGTAAAAGAGAGAAGCCTTTTGCAGCCTGGCCCTTTAAATAAAGTTTGGGACCCTTTGAACCCATATTCAAAAACTTCCAACTATGTTACAGTATGTATCACATCGATTTTGGGGCGCAGGGTTGTATATGATTTGAGTTTAAGCCACAAGCAGGGAAGCGTCAAAAGGTCTTCATTGAAATGATAGCGTAAACATGCATGTTCAGTGTGAGATGTCAAGCATGAGGGATGCACACGTGCAATTCCTCACATCATTCCAAGAGAACCTTTTTGGCACATAACTGCGGGTGAGCGCTTTTATATGGTAATATATGATAATATGGATATATATATATATACCCTGTATATCAAATAGCTGGGAGTTGGATGATAAATATGACTCACACATGTTAGTCTGTCACTTAAACTCATATTTGATATGTTGTTAATATTATTATTATTATGTCCTTTTTCATGCTTTTAATAGAAATACAACAGTAAAATATTCTATTTTATTTATTTATTTTACAACATGCTTAAGCAAGTTCATGCTTTAAAACACTCCAATATTTTTGTTATTTAGCTACATGAGACAGTCAAAATATTACTTCTTTTATAAAAGTTATAATAACAGTTCTCAGTATTCTACAGTACAATTAAAAATCACCACCACAAACAAATGACTACATTAATACCTCTCTGACAATATTAGTAAAAAATGAGCACTATTATGTTGTAATACTACGCCCAGTGGCCACATCGTGCACAACTGTGAGTTTTAAGACCGCTGTGCTGCATTGAATATTGGATTTTTAAGCCTCTCTTCCGGCTACACAAAGTGGGACACACCTTTTCTCCAGGCGAAAATGCTGCCCATCTCTATTTGAAAAAAAACTACTTACTCTCGAAAGCCTTCATATTAAAAAAGTCTCCCCGCCACTCTAGGTAAAAGGGACCAGGATAAACACTCTTTAGCAAATGCTCTAATAGTGGCTCTTGGAGATGATGTGAGTTCAGTGTTTGATTAGAGACCCTGAGGCCATCTCTCAAAACTGTGATAGAAAACACATTTGCTGCACTCTGATTATGGATGATAATTACCAGCCCGTCAACAAACATTTATCTTGTCAACACCTCCAGTGCGAGCTAAGAGCTACGAGCTACTTCTTTCATGACCATCCCATTTGAGTCATCAATCTCCTTATATATTACTCCAAAAACATTGTGGTTTGACTGGACCGCTTTTGCATGTCATCTCTTTTCTTCGCCTACACATTTTGTCTCATCATCTTCGGTTTCCCGCCGTACTTTTGATATGTGGGTGACAGAAATGTGATTACCTCTTCAATCTGACACACACACATATTGTTGACCTTCAGTGTGAGAATGTTGAAGCTGTAGCATGTTGCTTTGTGATGATTCAGGGGGGCGGGGTGGGACGGGTAACAAGCTGTTTATCACAGCGAATATATGTTTGTAGATGAGCAAAATATAGCCCAGTGGACATCCTCCAGTTTGTTTAGATGCACCAATCCTCACATTTTAGTGTCACCCATCTGTCTAGTAACGGTGGTTCAATATCGGGAGCAATCAGACAACATTTTAAGTCCGTCCTTGAAGGACACCTGGAAAAATGGCCAAAATGGCCCAAAGATGTCTGCTTCAAACCAGACTGGCTGACTTCCTGTGTCTTTTCCAGCATGGCGCCCTGAGATTTTTTTTTGTGGGTCTACTCATTGTAGACATGCCTACCAAATATGTTGATTTGTCAACCTGGCCTTGGGGGCTGAATTTTTAAATACATTGAAATGCAGATTTTATTTGTATTTATGTTTTTTTTCTTCATGATGCCCATGTACCAGAAAAGGAAGTCTTAAAAAGTAGCACATAGTAGAATTTGTTGTTGACATTTTTTTGTGGTTGTACTCATGACAGACATGCCGTCCCGTCCCACAAAACTCACAGTGCATTAGCATTAGGGTGACATCACTATGAGCAAACCATTAGCAATTTAGCTCAACTCATTCACAAGCTATATTTAGTATAATCACTTAACATTGTGCATAAAGTTGTCCTCTCACAACTTCTAGTATTATTCAATTTATTTCAATCTTAACATTCTGGATTGTGTGAATTGTGGTTAGAAAATGAAGTGGATTAGCATTAGCATATTAGCTTAACTCACTCACAAGCTACAAAACTACAAAAAAGAAGTCTGACCTTCGACAACATTAAAAAAAGATGTATTATATGTTAGGTTTAACATTGTGCTATCCTTTCAATGTTACAGTAACATTGTTTTGGATTAGTATTAGCACAACAGCACTGTTAGCAGCATATGATTAGCATTTCAATTAAAATCACAATCTCCCACATTTATTTTTTTACTAATTATTGACTGCAGAGGTATATAGCATAATTATAGATAACCTTAGATACTGGGTAGTTTAAGAAATGCACTCTAAGCGTGCGGTCTACACTGCGGAACGTTTAGAAAGTCAGAGCGTTGTTGGAGTGTGCCGTTCAGTCATTCAGAGCGCCACACTGTGGGAGTGCCTGAGTGGACTTCAGGCAGGACGAGGTGATTACAGGCAGAACTGACATATTCAATATGGCGGCGGCACTGTGGCCAACACGCTCGTTCGTAAATTCCTAGAAAATAGATCGCGCTCTGCCTCTCTGAACACTGCACTCTTAGAGCGCAGTGAGAGCGTCAGATTGAATTTCCAAACCTATCCAGAAATGATAGGGTGACACTGTATTTGATTATCACTAGTAGCATTTTAGCAGTAGCCAACATGATATTTGACATGTTCCCTGTCCTAAACTTTTTATTTTTAAACAGCCCAATTCCCTTATCTATTTATACCTCAATCTTGGCAAAGCTGTAAAATGTGACAAAGACAATGGATTTCTTCTGTTAAATTCCAGAAAATGTACATTCAAAATCCTTTGTAAGATAAAACTGTGAGTGTGAGTGCAGACAGAGCACATGTAACTTTGAAGAGACTTTTTTTTATTGGCAAACTGATTTCCCACAACAACTCGGGGGTCGTCAAAGCGTGCTTAGTGTAGATGCGGTCATAAAGCTTTCATAACTCCACTCTATTGAGGTTGCGACTGGTGGTGTTCCCTGCTGTGGCCATTTACCAAGATAAATGATGCAGGGGAGTTGGCGGCTGCTCCCCAGAACGTGTTTTGCACTATTTGTAATGGTCTTCTATGTCCAGCCTTTATTGTAATGGGCATTTTTACTTCTATGTGGTCTTTGACAATCAATATTAACTGAGAGTAGGACAAATCAGAGAGCTCGACTGACATTTAAATAACTTTAACTGCAGTCACTCGGCAGGCTGTGGCGTGGCCAGACTGACAGGGCATGGAATGCTCAAGGCCACCGAAATGCAGTTTAATACGTTGCTTTTGCTCCAGCACCAATATATATTCCACCCACTGACTTTCTAATTTAATATATGACCTCTCACCGGAGACTTTTTAGAAGTCTGCAGGCAAAGATCCGCTAGATTTTGGCTCCGGCCAATGACAGACGAACCAGCAATGCGGGAAGCGCGACAGCTTGCCCCCAGGTGAACCACAGAGCTTTGGTCCGCCTGCAGGGGGTGAAACCTGTGATGCCGGCAAAATGAAGCGCAAGCGTCAACACTTTCATTTTAAAACGTGTCCTTTCAAAAGCCCTAAAACGCTGCCCTGGCGCACATTGCGGGCGATAACAGGAGCCGGCTGTGATGATACCACTGCTTTATCTTGTCAGAATCACATT
The DNA here is from genome assembly GCF_024500275.1 of Phycodurus eques. Classification (NCBI taxonomy): domain Eukaryota; kingdom Metazoa; phylum Chordata; class Actinopteri; order Syngnathiformes; family Syngnathidae; genus Phycodurus; species Phycodurus eques. Next base: position 15,916,805 of record NC_084531.1, read on the forward strand.
GAGGACAGACTGGATTTACACTTGGGCTGGGACAAAACATCACCATGTATCATATTGTTCTCTGTCATAATAAACAAAATGATGTCCATCCATCCAGCCTTTTTTTATGGTGCTCATCCTCATTATGGTCGTGGGCAGTGTTGCCACAGTTACCATGAAAAATTAACTTAGTGACTTTACTGATTACTCGACTTTAAAAGTAAGTTAGATTACAAGTAACTTTATTAGTTACATTCAGCAGATGCCGACAACTCCGTCTCAAAATAAAAACGACAACCGGTTTTGCCAATACTTTTTTTGAAGCGCATTTTTAACAATAATATTTAAGAATAAAGTTATTAAAAGTAAATATAACCTGTTTTGATGCAACATAAATACTTATTTTTATATTAAAAATAATAATAATGACTGTGTTTATGGATTTAACTTAAATAGGCTACTTGTTTTTTTATAAAAAGATAAAATAAAAACAGTCTTTGTAAACTTGTAAACTATATACATAACACTGGTCTTGGGTGAGCTGAAACCTATCCCAGCTGACTTTGAGCAAGAGGAGGGATACACCCTAGACCTGTCGCCAGCCAATCTCAGGAGACATATACTGTAGACTAACAACCATTCATATTCCCATTCACATCTATGGACATTTAGAGTCTTCAATGAACCTAAAACCCAGACAAAAAGCTGCGGAGATTCAAACCCCAACCTCACAAGTGTGTGGCAGACCTGGTAACAAATAGGTTGCAATAGTTAGTTCATAATTAAATAATACAAACATAAAACATTATGCAATATATCGTGGGCCTGAACTGACTCTTTCCCCATTGCTTTAAATGTAGGTAGAAATGGCATTTATACACATTTGAAAGGGGCCTAATTCCAATCTGAGGATATCTGATTGTGTGCATTTTTTCTCTACATCCAAATTGGAAGCATAAAAAAAATCAAAATTGTGTCAATTGAACAATGTAGTGTAAGTGACAGCTGTGTGCCACACATGCAGTCCACATTCTCCTTTTTAGACAGCAGCTCTAAATTTAACTGGATGATGGTCACGGATCACACATTTTATGATTAATGGTACCAAAGGGAGACAAAACGAGAGACGAGGAAGGAGCCGAGTTGTCAACTCGATATGACTAATTGCTGCCATCATTTTTTTTCCTTTTCTTTTGTTTCCGCGTGGACTTATTTTGGAGTTGTTTGAATGAGCCAAAGGTCATTTGGCGATGGGCTCTGCAAACAAGAAGCTGAATAATAGATTTTAAAGAGTAAAGGGCTGCTTTGCATTTGAGAAGCTATTCTTCTGTAGACTGGGAGAAGATCATCGCTGATTTCCATTAATGCTTACACAATGTAGCACATGAAGACACCTGTTTGAGGATGAAAAGACACACCTTTAACCCCAAATGTGTCTTCCCTATGTTTCCTTCGAGCTCATAATGTGTCATGTGGTTGGATGTTGACAGTTACGTAGGCAGACAATACAAATGAGGGCGCATGTTCCTTGTGCTCCCTTTAAGATCAAAACTGCAAACCATTAAAAGCTAATTAGATCTTATGAGCCCTATTCCCTCATCCGTCCAACATGTATTTATTCATGAGAATGCAAAAGCGTTACACCATCATTAGTGCTGTCATAGAGACCACATAAACTGGGAACAAATGAAATGACTAAGGAAATATGAGACAGAATCAGGAACAAGACCATGGCAGGTAGAGACAAAGTCAAGACTGAAGAACAAACATCATGTCAAGACCCAGAACAAGGCAATGTGAGGTAGAGTATACACCGAGTCAAGACCAAATCAATGTGAGACAAAGTCTTGATAAAAACAATTATTATAGGTGCTTACTTTAATATAGCACTTGATCCAAAAATAGACCACTCGAATTAAAAAAAATACCAAACAATCACATTCTTCCCGAATATTAGATTAATATATGCATGATGTTGGACTTGGTGACATATGGAGAATAAAAAAAAAAAAAAGAAAATCATACAAAAAGGGAATACAGGTTCTTTTCTTCAGTACACCGCCGCTCATTCTCTAGAATTGACTACTTTTTTACGAATAACTGAGTTGCTCAAAACATTACTTACAAAATACATATATATAATACTTACAATAATAATAAATGATCATGCCCCAATTTCTCTCTACCTCAAACTTGAATCAAACATGATACCTTCTCCAGCCTGGCGCATTATTAGATCTCTACTGAAAGATCCAGAGTTTGATATATTTGTAAAGAAAGCAACTCCATACACCAGTTGACTAACATGCATGTGATATGGTGTTTATTCACTCATAGATTTCATAGATACGCTATAGGCTTGAATTGGTTATGCTGGGACAGCTAACAATAACAGGTTGTATGAAGATATCGACTCACAGGTTCATACAGGTGTTTAGACACTATAAAACCATTCCACCACACCACTTATCAATAGCACTGCCTTGCTCATCTCCCACATCCTGTCCTAACCAGCCCGTTTCTGTCCTCTCTCATCTTGTCCTATTGGTTAACTGTTGCATGTCCTCAACGGTTGTTCCCCTCACGTCCACATATAAGACGGCAATTTAACTTTGTAATGTTACTTGTAGTCAAATATCTAGACTGTTTAACGATCGTTCTGTTGTGGTTCGCACCCCAATTCGCCTTGTCCATTCTGTCTGTCCCCTAAAACCCTTATCTGTTCAGCTGCATTTTGAATAAACAATAATAATAAAAATAATAAATTAATTAAACAGAGGGAGTATTTCAAACTCCCCTGTTATACAGCAAAACTGTTCCAGCACAAAAGGCATACAGATCCACCATTCTGCATGGTCATGCAGATGAGCAGGTCAGATTAAAAAAAAATAATAATAACAACAAATTAATTAAAAACGGAGGCAATTTGAGGCAGTCCAAACCATATATGAGACAATGTGAGAGGGTCAAGACCATGACCGGGGCAATGTGAGACCAAGAATTAAAGCGAGAAAATGTGAGGCCAAGTCAAGACCGAAGCAATGTGAGGCTAAATCAAGACCAAGACTGAGGTAATGTGACACCAATTAAAGACCAAAACAGTGAGGCTGAGGGAGACTGAAGCTATGCGTAGGCAAGTCAAGACTGAAGCAATGTGAAGTCATGTCCTTTTTAAGGTCATGGCACAGCATTTCAATCGGCTTCAAGTCCAGACTTCGACTAGGTCACACTTTTTTTTTTTAAGCCATTCAGAACCAAAACAGGGGGCAATGTGCGATAGAGAGAAGACCATGGCTGAGGCAACATGAGGCCCTTTCAAGACCAAGGAAGAGGTAATGTGTGACGTCACCACCAATACTGAGGAAATATGAGGTCAGGTAAAGACCAAGGCTAAGGCAATGTGTGAACGAGTGAAGAAGGCGGGATGTGACAAGGTCAACACCAAGACTTGGAGACAATTCAGAACAAGTCAAGACCAAAGGCTGGGTATAGGGATAGATAGAGACAATGTGAGGCTGAGTCAAGACTAATTAGGTGAAAGGGCCAAAGTGAGATTGAAAGCAAGGTAATGTGACACAGAATCAAGACCAAGGAAAGGCTGGGTACGGATCAAAATAGAGGCTACGTGAGGCTGAGTCAATACTGAGGCAATGTTGGGCCAAGGCTAGACTTCAGCAACAGGAAGCCAGGTTGAGGGTGAAACATTGTGAGTCTAAGTCAATCCAACGATATTAGGCACTGTGAGACTGCGTCAAGACCAAAACCAAGATGACATGAGGCCAAGTCAACACTAAGGAAATGTGTAGCCTACTTAAGACCAAGACCTTAGTAATATGAGGCAGAGTCAAGACCAAGACCGAGGGAATGTGAGGCAGAGACGAGGCCGAAACAATGTGAGGCCCAATTCAAGTCCAATATCAAGGCAATGTTTGTACTACTGAACTAATTATCATTAAACTTCATGTGCCAACTACCAGTACATGTGGCGCTGCCATCTTGCTGTACACGTTGGACATCCCGTGCACGAGGGAAGATGCCCTCCAGTCAGGCCGCCATCAGACAGCTGATTAAACGTTCACAAAGACAACATTAGAAAGCAAATGGGAGACAGCTGGTGCAATCTTAGCACAGTGGAACAGCAGTGGCGATGTCAGACAGTCATTCTGAGTCTCTGCCAAAAGCCACAGTATGGATGGTAAAATTGCACTTGCATGGTCAATTTGCTACTTTGTCCCAGAATACCTATTGAAGGCCCTTGAAGACTTCATTTTACGTGTGATGAGTTCTTTTCATGGCTGCATACATGGGACAAAAGGTTTGACTTAACTTTGGATCAATAGAACCACATGAATGCCCCAACTGATGTTGGAATAAGAAATGTTGAAATTTCGCAAGGCTCGCCGCAGAACAGACATGTGTTCTTGTGAAATACACTCGTAATCACCTTGAACATCTCCCGAAATCCAGGTGTTTCAACATGCCAGGGGCGACTCAAACATTCTAGCCTAAAAAATAGAATCTGAAAGGTGAAAAATATTGAATATGCAGCTTGATGAGTTGTTCGGCAGTCTTCGCAGTAGGAGAGAATACTTTGAAAGCTCAAAGTCTTTCACCCTCATGGAGCAAGTGGATGAAAATGTCATGCCTTTAAATCAGGTATTCAAGTAACAATCAAATGACCTTTGACGGTCAATCTACACCATTAGCTTAAAGAACTGCGATCCTCTCCGCAGGTGCTTTTATTTGGGTCTGGGCACATTTTGTTTATCAACAGGAGCAACTGAGGCCTACAGCGATTGGCATATAACACCGCTGGCGCACGCTGCACATTTATCACCATCGACTGCAGGCAAGAGCGTAAAAACACTGTTTACACTTGTGCTTTGACAAGGAAAAACAGTATACGCTGACAAGGACTTTATCCCTTGAATAAAGCTTGTGACGAGTGACTACATCGTACTCTATCCAACTGTATAACTCTACCTGTTATACAGCATGTCTATAAAAACACACAGCTCTAGTGAGCCTGCTACACGATGGGGTAGTACTGTAGATCATGGGCCAATTTTTGGACTTGTTTTTAGAATGGTGCAATTTGGTCCAACTTAATTTTAAATACCAACAAGACCAATGAAATGTCTGTAGATTTCACGCATTCACATAAATCAACCAAGACTATTATCAGATTTCACGCATTCACATAAATCAACCAAGACTATTATCATTGGTGAGACTATTCAAGTTGTTAGAAACTACAAATACCTTGGCATTGTACTGAACAACAAACTAAAATGTGATTCATGGACTGACCTTTTGCACACTAAGACAAAAGGAATATACTTTAAAACTGTTTGTTCTTAGGGTGGCACAGTGAACGACTGGTTAGCTCATCTGCCTCACAGTTCTGAGGATCCCGGGTTCAAATCTGGCCTCGGCTGTGTGGAGTTTGCATGTTTTCCCGATACCTTGCGTAGGTTTTCTCCGGGTACTCTGGTTTCCTCCCACATCCCAAAAACATGCATGATAGGTTAATTGAAAACTCTAAATTGCCCGTAGGTGTGAATGTGAGCGCGAATGGTTGTTTGTTTATACTGTAGGTGCCCTGTGACTGGCTGGAGATGAGCTCAGGGTGTATCCCTCCTCTCGCCTAGAGTCAGCTGGGATAGTCATTGAGTTACAGAAAAAGACAATCAGAATTTTTTTTTTTTTTTTTACAATTTCCAACAAGTATTTAGGATAAAACTACCAAGTATTGAACATATTTATAAAGACAGACTTAGAAAGGCAAAGTCATATCATATGTGACTACATACCCTATGATATCTTGTTTTAAACTAAGGTCATCTACGTGTCGCTTCTGACCACCTCTTCAAACCAAGAATAGATCCAAAATATCATTTGTACCACAAGCCTTAAAAGCCTTAAATCTGTTGAAATACGATAGATGTCGCGCTGGCCTGGTTATACCCAAGGATGCATAGTGTATTGGAGTGTGTGAGGTAGGTTCTTCATGTTATGTGTGCCGCTGTCATATGGACTATCTATCTGTGTCATTTGTCTGATGTCCTGTCATGAAGTGCCTTGAGATTGTGTTGCAAACCCAACTGTCCCATGGGGATATTAGTTGCTTTATCTAATGCTCCAGTAGTTGCATAAAACCCTGAAATGGACAACTGTTAAAATCTGGGAGCATGCATGTGCATACATGCATACATTTATCATGTATGATAAATGCAACTCATACAGTATACACTTTATGGTCTACAACATGGAAAATTGTTTTTTTTTTTTTTCCATAGTGAGTGTATTACGAAAAGTTTAACCAGAAAGACCACTACTATTCAGTACTACTATTCACTTTAACCAAACTGCCCTGTACTTTCATTTGTTTAATTATTTTGTAAATTCTCTTTTATTGTATGGTTGATGTACAGTGTCCTTGAGGGCGATGAAAGATGATGTTATTATTATTCTGATTCTGATTACTTGGGTTAGGTCAAAGCGGCACAGTAGGCGACTGGTTAGAGCGTCAGCCTCACAGTTCTGAGGACCGGGGTTCAATCCCCGGCCTGTGTGGAGTTTGCATGTTCTCCCCGCGCCTGCGTGGGTTTTCTCCGGGCACTCCGATTTCCTCCCACATCCCAAAGACATGCATGAATTGGAGACTCTAAATTGCCCGTAGGTGTGAATGTGAGTGTGAATGGTTGTTTGTTTGTATGTGCCCTGCGATTGGCTGGCAACCAGTTCAGGGTGTACCCTGCCTCCTGCCCGATGATAGCTGGGATAGGCTCCAGGATGCCTGCGACCCGAGTGAGGAGAAGCGGCTCAGAAAATGGATGGATGGATGGGTTAGATCAAACCCTGACTCAATCACTGCCGCTGTCCCAATCCCTACCCCTAACTATATCCGTATCCAATCTCCAACTCTACCCATATCCCTAATCCTATCCCTGTATCAATCCCTGACCCAAATAAAATCCCTAATCATAGACTTTATCTAACTAATCCCTAACACTATCTCTAACAATCCCTTGTCTTTATCACTATCCGCATTCACATCCCTAACACTTACTATAACCCTATCTTTATCGCAAACCCTAATCCTAAACCTAACCCTAGCCAATCCCTAACTCTATCTCTAACCCTAAAACTATGCTTATCATTATCCCCATCTACAGTATGTACCTAAAATATACAGTTTTAAAATGTTTTTTTTCGTGTTACCAACATTTTAATGACTGGATCACAGTAAAATGCATATTTGCCAACGCCTATATACGAAGGGAGCAGTCTATGACAATGTTTTGTGGCCTAGTACGCTTCATTCATCAAACATTGCTGACCTCTGGCCAGTGCCCTTAGCCGCTCTCCGCAGAGTGCAGCTATGATGGATGCCTTATTAGAGTCCTTTATTAGTGTACTTTAGCTGAGAGATAAACTTTGTAATTAATGTCTCAGTTTGAGTATATCCCATTTATTTCAATCGGATAAAGGTGACTCTTCCAGCTGACCGGAGAACAATGGCCGTCCAACGAGACAGCGGCTTGGCACCTAGGCGGCGGCAAAGACTGAGTCAAAATCTGGCCATCCATCATGGTATGCAACTCCGAGGAAGAGTCCAAACTATGAAGGATAGCGAGACTAAAAACCTCAGCCCTTTCTCTTTACATCCGACATTGCGCACACAGTCCAGGAAATGCTACCGAGGAGAATAAATGAGGTTTTATTGCACCGGCTCCCTCGGCAATGGACTCCAATTAGACCTCAAGGCGTTTGAGCAACCAGGGGGTGCCAATATGCTCAACTGGCATACTGCTGTAAGTATTACCCACACATCATTAAAATCAGAGCTGATGAATGACACAAGAGCATCGCCAGCGTTGCTCAACGATAGTCTGTGATGATGGGGGGAGGTAGTCATTTTCCAGTTAGGCCAGGCCCTCCTGTTTACTTAACCTTTCCGCAGTGCTCATTAACTCGCCAGTGCTGGCCGCTGTGTTGGGTTTCCAAGGGCAAACACAATGGGCAGATGGAGCTGAGTGAGTGGATGCCATGGCCCCACTACCCACTGCTCTTTACTCCTCAGACGGTTAGTCCATTAGCAGCTCGCAAAAGGTAGAGTTCCATAGGCTATTATGCTTATTTGCGGACAAGATGTGAATGGTAAAAAATGGCATTTATCAGTTTTCCATCTATGGTGCATTCAGGTATAGATACCAGTACCGAGTGGTTCAGAGAGACAGAAAAAAAAAAAAAAAATTGTTTCTTTTCTAATACCAGAGTGTGGAAGAAGTCTGGTGCATCTGCCTTTGTTTTTGTACACATCTAAACTACTCGCTTTGGTCATGAGATAGGTTAGTAAAAAAGTACATATCTGGTGTTCTGGATTAAAATCAAGGCAAAATATCCAGAGGTTGCCAAAACAGCACTGAATACCTTGCTTTCATCTCCAACATACTATCTTTGTGAAGTGGCAACGAAGCCGACCAAAATAGAATTATGGCGTAGACTGGACATAGTTAACAAACTATGGGTTTGACTGCCTCATATTACCCCAAGATTGGACCAACTTGTTGAAGAGAAACAAGCGCAAGGCTCCCAATAATTACAATATTTGCATTCAGCGTAATCAGGAGTTTTATCTTTACTAATTAGTTTGTGTTTGTTTTGATGCCAGTCTGTAAAAATTTTGCTTCACACGAAAAAGGTTGGGCATCACCAGAGTTGTGGACTTGAGTCACATGACTTTGAATTTGGTGACTTTAGACTCGACTTGACAATATGTTAAAAGACTTGCCGCGCGACTTGGCTTGAACAGAAATGACTCATGACTTCACTTGGACTTCAACCCATTGACTTGAAAAGACTTGCTATTTTGACCAAAGCACTTGAGAACCAACACTTTGTAGCTTTCTCTTGCTACAGCTATGGGTAACTTACTGTTTTCCGTCAGGACAATATAATAAGTGACTACATAATGCTGAATGTCTTAATGACTGTTTAGTAGGTTGAAGTGTTCAACACCATCATTGTTAATGTGAAGTTAGTTCTTATTATCTTTTAAAAGTGAACACCCTGTTGGGCACACTGTGGTCGAGGAATTGATTTAATTGAAATGAAATTTTTGATCAGTCATTTAGTTTTCTTATAAATGTTCAATGCACGGCGGCACGGTGGACGACTGGTTAGAGCGTCAGCCTCACACTTCTGAGGACCCGGGTTCAATCCCCAGCCCCGCCTGTGTGGAGTTTGCATGTTCTCCCCGTGCCTGCGTGGGTTTTCTCCGGGCACTCCGGTTTCCTCCCACATCCCAAAAACATGCATTAATTGGAGACTCTAAATTGCCTGTAGGTGTGAATGTGAGTGCGAATGGATGTTCAATGCACTTGTTTATCCAATTTGTTTTGATACGTAAATACGGATTTTAAAATAGATTAAATGCATAATTGCAGAATATAATCTATACATCCATCCATCCATCCATTTTCTGAGCCGCTTCTCCTCACTAGGGTCGCGGGGGTGCTGGAGCCTATCCCAGCTGTCATTGGGCAGGAGGCGGGGTACACCCTGAACTGGTTGCCAGCCAATCGCAGGGCACATAGGAACAAACAACCATTCGCACTCACAGTCATGCACGGGGAGAACATGCAAACTCCACACAGGCGGGGCCGGGGATTGAACCCGGGTCCTCAGAACTGTGAGGCTGACGCTCTAACCAGTCGTCCACCGTGCCGCCTAATCTATACATATTAATGAAATATAAATATTATATATATTAAAATATATGTTTATTTTGTTGGTAAAATGACTCGAAAGGACTTGAAACTGAAAGTGTAGGACTTGCGACTTGACTCAGACTTGCATGTTTCGGCTTGAGACTTGACTTGGGACTTGAGGGCAAAGCCTTGAACCTTACTTGTGACTTGCAAGGCATTGACTTGGTCCCACCGCTGGGCATCACTAATGTAAAGCACATGGGGGAGCTATAGCCAGCTGAGTTTGAATGCAACCTGCAATAATCATATCAATCACAGGACTGACAGATAATATATATTCCGCCATCCTCCTCTCTAACACCAACTGCCCTCATGTCTTCCCTTACTAAATCTATTATCATCACTTTCACTATCTTATAAACCTTGCCCTTCATCCTAGCAGAGACTATTCTGTCACACAACACACCTGACACCTTTCTTCACTTCCTGACCACACTCACCATTGCTCTGGACTGTTGACCCCAAGTATTTAAAGTCCTCCACCCTCGCTATCTCTTCTCCCTGGAGCCTCACTCTTCCCCCTCCACCCCTCTCATTCATGCACATACAGTGGGTACGGAAAGTATTCAGACCCCATTAAAATTTTCACTCTGTTATATTGCAGCCATTTGGTCAAATCATTTAAGTTCAATTTCCCCCTCATTAATGTACACAGAGCACCCCATATTGACAGAAAAAAAACGAATTGTTGAAATTATTGCAGATTTAATAAAAAACAAAAACTGAAATATCACACAGCCATAAGTATTCAGACCTTTGCTGTGACACTGATATATTCAACTCGGATGCTGTCCATTTCTTCTGATCATCCTTGAGATGGTCCGACACCTTCATTGGAGTCCAGCTATGTTTGATTATACTGATTGGACTTGATGAGGAAAGCCACACCCCTGTCTATATAAGACCTTACAGCTCACAGTGCATGTCAGAGCAAATGAGAATCATTAGGTCAAAGGAACTGCCTGAAGAGCTCACAGACAGATTTGTGGCAAGGCACAGATCTGGCCAAGGTTCCAAAAACATTTCTGCTGCACTTAAGGGTCCTACGAGCACAGTGGCCTCCATAATCCTTAAATGGAAGACGTTTGGGAGGGCCAGAACCTATTCATCACCACTGCCAACAGGAACGGGCTCAGCGCTTATCCCTGATGCAGTCCCACCTCCCCCTTAAATTCCACTGTCACACCGACAGCATACCTCACCACTGTTCCACTGCCCTCATACATGTCTTGTACTATTCTAACATACTTCTCTGCGAGTCCAAACTTCCGCATGCAGTACCACAGTTCCTCTCTGGGTCCTCTGTCATAGGCTTTCTCTAGATCTACAAAGAAACAATGTAGCTCCTTCTGACCTTCTCTATACGTCTCCATCAACACCCTCAAGGCAAATAATGCATCTGTGTGAATCTTTCTCGGGATGAAAGCATACTGTTGCTCTTAAATACTCACTGCTGTCCTGAGTCTAGCCTCCACTACTCTTTCCCATAACTTTATTGTGTGGCTCATCACCTTTATTCCTCTATAGTTCCCACAGCTATGCACATCACCCTTCTTACAAAATTGACACAAGCACGCTCTTCCTCCTGTCCACAGGCATTTTCACACCCGCTAGAATTCTGTTGAACAACCTGGTCAAAAACACCACAGGTATGTCATCAGGACCAAATGCCTTTCCATTTTTCATCCTCTTTAGTGCCTTTCTAACTTCCCCGTTCCTAATCATTGCTACTTCCTGGTCCACGACACTTGCCTTTTCTACTTCTTCTTTCTCATTTTCCTCATTCATCAACTCCTCAAAGTATTCTTTCCATCTATCCAGCACAGTACTGGCACCAGTAAACACATTGCAATCTCTATCCTTAATTACCCTAACCTGCTGTACATCCTTCCCATCTCTATCCCTCCGTCTGGCCAACCTCTATAGATCTTTTTTCTCCTTCTTTAGTGTCCAGCCTGCTATACATCTCTTCATATGCCTCTTGCTTGGCCTTTTGCCACCTCTACTTTCACCCTACGTTGCTTCTCCATGTATTCCTTACTCCTCTCCTCAGTCCTCTCAGTGTTCCACTTCTTCTTAGCTAACCTCTCTCCTTGAATGATTTCCTGTACTTTGAGGTTCTACCACCAAGTCTCCTTCACCGTTTTTCTACCAGAAGATAGACCAAGTACTCTCCTGACTGTCTCTCTGATTACCTTGGCTGTAGTGATCCAGTCTCACCTCTTCTCGAAAAGCCGCACAACAAACTTTTCTTTCTCAGCTTCCACCACATGGTTCTCTACTCTGCCTTTGTCTTCTTAATCTTCCTCCCCACCAAAGTCCTCTTACACACCACCATCCTATCCTGTCTGGCCACACTCTCTCTACCACTACCTTAGAGTCAGTAACCTCCTTCAGATTACATCGTCTGCACAAGATGTAATCTACCTCCACTCTTGTAGGTCACCCTATGTTCCTGCCTCTTTGGGAAAAAAGTGTTCACTCCAGCCATTTCCATCCTTGTTTGCAAAGTCTACCACCATCTGTTCCTCTAAGTTCCTTTCCTGGATGCCGAACTTACCCATTACTTCTTCATCACCCCTATTTCCTTCACCATCATGTCCATTACAATGTGCACCAATCACGACACACACACTCTCTCTCTTTCTCTCTCTCTCTGGGATGCTCAAAAGTACTTCATCTAGCTCCTTCCAGAATTATTTTTTCACCTCTAGGTCACATCCTACCTGTGTGACATAGCCACTAATTACATTGTACATAACACCCTCAATTTCAAGTTTCAACCTCATCACTCGTTCTGACACTCTTTTCACCTACAAAACATTCATAGTGAACTCTATCTTTAAAATAACCCCTACTCCGTTAAAGACAGCAACCGGAGTAGAAAAAAAACATTTTAAGGCAGTTTGGTCAGGGTTTTACATCTTGCCCTGTCACTGGGTACTAATTCAAATGACAATTGATAAAATGCTAACAGTTATGCTGACATAGAACAAGTAGAGAGAAAAAAAAACAAAGGTAGCTTGTTAAGGATTTCACATCTTCCCTGTTGTCGAGTAGTATTTCTAATGAGAATTGCTAATTTGTAACATGGTAACAGCTGGTTGTCTAACAGCAATATCGCAAGCTGAGTAGAGGAAACACAGAGGATTTTACATCTTGCCCGGCACTATTTAGAATGAGAATTGCAAATGCGCTAGCATAATAACAGTTTGTATGCTAACATGACGCAAGATGGCAATATGAGAAGAGCGAATGTTCAGGTAGGTTGATGAGGATTATTTACACAAGTATTAATTCAAATGATAATTCATTAAATGCTAACAGCTAGTGTGGTACCATATAGCAAAAGAGCAAAATGAGGAAAGTGTTAAGGCAGCTCAATATTACATCTTGCTCCATAGCCGGGTACCATTTCTCAGTAGAATTGATTGAAACGTGCTAACAGTTGGTATGCAGTTGGTATGGTATGCTAACTAACTTATAGCAAGAGCGCAATCAAAGTAGAGAAATGATCAAGGCAGATTCATAAGGATTTTACCTTTTGCCTGGTTGTTGGGTACCATTTTGAACAGGAATTGTAACGAGCACAAGACGCTAACGGAGAAGTTAGAAGCCACGTGTAAATATAATTTTCCTACAACTGAATGTGTTTATTGAAATGTCGATCACCATTAAAATGTCATCTGTTGTGTCGGCTCTGTCATAAAGCTGTCTACACTATGTTTTCAAAAATTTAGCCCACAGCATATGAAACATAACCTTTAATCTAATGATTTTGTCCAGAGTCAGTGCTTCTAAATAAATAAACAAACCCGACTGAGTGATTTAATTAAAGTGGAGGACACAGGAGGAATGTAGATTTTGTTCACATTTCCTTTATTTATTTATTTCTTTTTTTAAATATGGAAACATTATTACGTCATGTATTATTCCCTTATTTATGAATCAGTTTCATTAACTATTAGCCCATTAGGTACACAACTAATTATATCTGACCAACATAAATCAGTTTTGGCTTTTGTTTAATGGTGTTCTCTTAACCGTAGGCGTTACAAGGCTGTCACCACCAAGTACACAGCAAAGTCTGTTTAGAAATAAAAGTCAGTTAAATAGAGTTTGAAATAGAAGTTTAAAAAAATTCTGTGAAATAAATTCAATCAATCATAATCTCAGTTGTTGTTCATTTAACTTTCATAAGGTGTGAATATTATTTTTAGTTTTATGATTTATGGGGAAAGAAATTGACATAAATTGTATTCTTATTATTACCACTACAATAGATGTTGCGATGGGAGCAAAATTGTATGACTTGACTTGCGACTTGCTTAAACCAAGTAAGGACTTGACTCGACTTGACTTGTTTGATTTTTTTCCCCCATAGTGACTTGGGACTAGTTTGAGATGTGAAGGTTATGACTTGAAACTTGCTTTTGACTTGCACATATGTGACTTACTCCGACCTCTGCTGAAATGATCAAAAGCGTCATTAACAAAGAGGAAAATTATTTCCAAAGTTATGAAACAGCATGCCGGCACAGTGGAGACTTTCTCCCGGTACTCAGGTTTCCTCCCACATTCAAAAAACATGCATGGTAGGTTAATTGAAAACTCTAAATTGCCCATAAGTGTGAATGTGAGTGTTAATGATCGTTTGTATATATGTGCCCTACGATTGGTTATCAACCAGTTCACGGTGTACCTTGCCTCTCGCCCAGAGTCAGCTGGGATAGGCATCAGCACGCCCGTGACCCTAAGTGAGGATAAGCGGTAGGGAAAATGGATGGATAGATGAAACAGCTTGTAAGTGTTTGAGAGTAACCTATGACAGAACATTATTCAGTATATTGACTAGACATTGGCCGGTTTCCATTTTCAATGTATAGGCCTACTACGTTTTTTGAAGTCACCCTTTAAAACTGCTAAAACTTTCCATCAGCGCGATGAGCTGTTTTTTTTTTTTATTAGTCATTAGTGCAGGCAATAAACGTTTCCAACCAGCTACAAAAGTTAGCGTGTCTACAACTTGTGAAATAAATACTATTGACTAATTACCGAGGTAGATAATTAGCTCACTAGGATGGATAACATCAGCTTGTTTCCGCTCTGACGTTACTTCACAAGGCAGAGAAGTAGCTTCTCATTTTATGAGAAAGAAGTACTATTACTATTGTCCCTACTTTTTTCTTTTTACATTTGCTGATATGCCTACAGTGAGTGTTTAATGGATTAAAAAAGTGATTTACGCAAGCATTTCAAAATAATACATTGCCATTCCGTGATACTGTGAAACTGCAATATTTTTGCTCACGGATATCTTCCGTCAGAATCTGATACCGGCCCATGCCTAATATAAACAAAAGACCATTACTGTGTACTTAGTTGGTTAATCCAGTAGTGAATTAAAAACATTATTAACGGGTACTAATTCATTGTTGGTGATATTTATAAAGATAAATATTACACTGTAATCAACAGAGAGAGCGAGAGTAATGGAACGGAGTGAGGCAGTGCAATTAGAAAAATAAAATAGTGCCTCAAGTGGAGTAATTAAATATTCCTGGCTGCGAGGGAACTTATCGTTTGAAGCCTTGGCTAGTGTCTATTGTACACAAGCCGCCCAGTTGTCCGGTTAAAAGCAGATGGTCAACTTCCTTCTTTGTCAGCTCCCAGCGGTGACTTGAAAGGCTGGCGGAAGGTCACGTCAGCCGTGTTGGACTTGTGTTTTGTCTCTGTAACACTCAGCGGGACAGCATGCGGCACTCTGCTTTGTTTAAGTGGGGACTCAGCTAAGTCCACAGCCATTAGGAGCCGTGACAGGTGGTGGGATTGGCGGAACTGGGACCCCTCGGCAAGCCTCTGGTGGACTGGAGTGACTTGGATGTACACAGAAGGGTACCAGTATTGGCAAAGGGGGAAAGTGTGATAGTAGGCACACAGGAAATGGTATATGCCGACAAAACAACTGTGAAGGACAATTAAATTTCAATGCAAGCAATAACTAAAACAATGATTCTCAAAGTGTGGTGTGCTCCTGTTCGTGGTACTCAGTGTGTGATGTGTGACAAAGTTCTTAGCAATGCATACATGAAACTGTTGCATTTCAAATGGCATCTTACAACCAAACACATGGCACTTAAGGACAAATCAGTGGATTTGTTTTTACCCAAAACACTCACTTGTAGTACAAAACATTTGATGTTAATCTTTAAAGCCCCAGTAAAGCAGCCAAAACATGTCAATATCCATCCATCCATTTTACTGAGCCGCTTCTCCTCACTAGGGTCGCGGGCGTGCTGGAGCCTATCCCAGCTGTCACTGGGTAGGAGGCGGGGTACACCCCGAACTGGTTGCCAGCCAATCGCAGGGCACATACAAACAAACAACCATTCGCACTCACATTCACACCTACGGGCAATTTAGAGTTGTCAATTAACCTACCATGCATGTTTTTGGGATGTGGGAGGAAACCGGAGTGCCAGGAGACAACCCACGCAGGCACGGGGAGAACATGCAAACTCCACACAGGCGGGGCCGGGATTTGAACCCCAGTCCTCAGAACTGTGAGGCAGATGTGCTAACCAGTCGCCCACCATGCCTCAGAAGAGTGTTATCTATAATAAGTCTCCCAAATTTGTATTAAAAAAAAAAAATTGTTCTTGTGTAAAATAAGGCTCCCAAATCATGAAAAATAGAGCTTGTCCTCAGGAGTGCTTGGGCGTGTTCGCTGAATGCTCCCCTTCAGCTGTCAATCAAGTATGCGTCTGTGGGGCTTTGCAGTCCAGACAGCCAGTGTGTGTGGCTCCCTCAGCCACAAGCTGAATGGAGCTGAGTCTATTAAACTTTCCCTGATATGTAGCTGTTATGTGGCCACGCACACAACACAAAACCAAGTATAGCATGAAATGTGTATACATTTTCAAAGTTTAATTGATTTACACGAGACGAGCATTATCGGACAGATCTTTTCAAAAAGATTCCAGTGATATAAGTATCATTTTCCTGTGACAAATATTAAGAACATTAGGACCCCTTAAATTTGGGGAAAATTCATTAATTTATGGTCAACGTCTTAATGCATGCTGTTTCCCGGTGACGTCAGCGCACCCCCGTTTTAACCCCGCCCAAAAAATCCAGGCAACTGAGATGGTGGAAAACTGTTTAACGCTATATCTCAGCAATTCAGAACTAAATTGTTCTCAGTCATTGCGTGTTTTCAGCACTTCAAACATTTGTCTAAGAAAAAGTCCAATTTTGATTGAACTTTTATGTGCAATATATTTGAATTGAATCATTATCAAAGAACATTTTTTTTGTACATTATTTTATTAGGTAGCATCGATACTTTGTGCGGCAGTGTAGGATCATCAAAAATATGCAGCTAATTAAGTACTCTCTGTAGCGTAGTAATAATAATTGGGGCCCCCGCATGCATTTACTGTATGCACCCCACTTTAAGACTGAGTTTCTAGCGATGGGTCTGTTTTTTTTTAGCCATGTACAGTTGCAACATGTACTACAATGCTGCTCAGGGCTCACATTTCGTGCTGCCTTTTGTTCACACTGCATATGCTGTACTATGTAGTATTTCATACTCGTGTCCTGGCCACATAATGCTGCTGCTCATTTTGCTATGTCTCAATGCTTAGTATTGTAAATGGGTAAAGGGAATGATGGACCACAAATCCTGAGCACAAGGAGCTAATATTAAGCTGTATCATAGGTCGGCATCTGCAGTGGCAGCTCTTATTTCGTTACATTAGTGCACTCACCCATATCCGCCTGGTCAAAACATACACAATGCGGTGCACAAAAGCGCTGCCGGACAGCTCTGCTGACATGAATAGGAAAACTCACACTCTCATCCAAAATATTGACATATTTTCAAACATTATTACAGCCATCCCTGAACTGACAAGCCACAATGGCAAAGACTTTCCAGCAATTTCACACAAGAAGATAAACAAGCGCCCGCTAAATAGGCACACAGTCCATCAGGGATAAAGAGCAGTGACTTTCATGCCATCTGGTGACCTCCTCCTCAAGAGGCGTTTCTCCTCGTACCTTCTTACACTGCGCTCCGGCTTTCAATATCTCAGCGGGTATCCTTCAGCCTGGGTTTTCGGCCGCTCCGTTCATTATGTTAAACAAATAAGATTACACACAGATTGCTATTTCTTTCACCTTGGCACATTGCTAAGAGAGAGGGGGAAGCAGAAATTGAAAAAGCTGGCAAGGTCTACGGTACCTGACAGGGACCGTGACTATGACGAAGTATCCCCCTCTTACTGCCGCCAGTGACTTTGCCAAATATTAAGAGATTTCTACTTTTTCTCCTCTGTGCTCAGGGCCTGCCAGCTCAGAAGAAAGTGGGAGGAATCAGTGCCAATATTTATGGAAGCAATAGTAACAAATGAGACAGTAAGAGCGTGCATCTCCATTCATCGAGCTCACAGATGATTTTGTATGCTAGTATGAAACATTACACCCTTGCTGCCACACTAGTAAGTCCTTAATTAATTAACCAGTCCTTAATTAACCAGTTAAAGCAGTGATGGGTTAACCTGTGTCCTTAAGGGCCAGATAAAATTTAATTTTCAAATGGACAAATGGGCCAGGTCATTCACAGGTGAGTGTCAGGTGTGTTATGTGACAGAAGAGTCTCTGCTAGGATGAAGGGCAAAGTTTATAAAACAGTGGTGAGGCCAGCCATGATGTACGGATTAGAGACAGTGGCACTGAAGAGACAACAGGAAGCAGAGTTGGAGGTGGCGGAAATGAAGATGTTGAGGTTCGCTCTCGGAGTGACCAGGTTGGATAAAATTAGAAATGAGCTCATCAGAGGGACGGCCAAGGTTCAATGTTTTGGAGACAAAGTTAGAGAGAGCAGACTTCGATGGTTTGGACACGTCCAGAGGAGAAATAGTGAGTATATTGGTAGAAGGATGATGTGGACGGAGCTGCCAGGCAAGAGAGCGAGAGGAAGACCAAAGAGAAGGTTGATGGATGTCGTGAGGGAAGACATGAGGGCAGTTGGTGTTAGAGAAGAGAATGCAGGAGATACTGTAGGCTTACATGGAAAAGGATGACGCGCTGTGGTGACCCCTAAAGGGACAAGCCGAAAGGAAAAGAAGATTCACAGGAGAGGGTAAAAAAAAAAAATGCTCATTTTTAATTGTATTATTTATAATTAAGTATCCAATTACTTAAAATAAGTTCTACAAATGTTACATTAATATTTAAAATGTTGTATTTAATAACAATTTTAATTGACAATAAATGAATTAACCAAATATTGAATGGACTAAATTATCAAAAATAAAGAATACAAAAAGAAGCATGTCAAATTCATTCATTCATTCATCTTCCGTTACCGCTTATCCTCACTAGGGTGCTGGGGCCTATCCCAGCTATCTTTGGGAGAGAAATGGGGTACACCCTGAACTGGTCACCAGCCAATCGCAGGGCACCTATTAACAAACAACCATTCACACTCACATTCACACCTACGGACAATTTAGTGTCTTCAATTAACCTACCATGCATGTTTTTAGAATGTGGGAGGAAAACGGAGTACTCGAGGAAAACCCACGCAAGCACGGGGAAAACATGCAAACTACACAGAGGCGAGGCCGGATTTGAACCCGGGTCCTCAGATCTGTGAGGCAGATGTGATAAGCTGTCGTCTACCATGCCGCCCAATGTCATTGTTTATTATAATAATAACAATTAGAATTATTTTGTAAAATGTCGACGGTGTGGTGGTACACTCGCCTCGGCGGCGTGGGTTCAGGTCACACTCAGTGACGGTGTGAATGTAAGTGCGAATGGTTGCCCGTGTTGCCCTGTGACTGACTGGCGACCAGTTCAGGGTGTAGTCCGCCTTTTGCCCGAAGTCAACTGGGATAGGCTCCAGAATGCCCGTAACCATATTGAAGATAAGCGATTCAGGAAACGGATGGATGGATGTTTTGTAAAATGAATAAATATTGTTAAATTTTTCTGTAATTATTTACTTTTACTGTACATTTTACATCAATAGATCAATAATCCCTTTATTTAATGATAAAAAATTTTTTTAAAATGAATGAACATTTCAATCAACCAATTTTAGAGGGGGGGGGGGAAAGGTTAAATTAATGCAACAACAATTCAGAATAATGTATTGTAAATGGCCAGATTAAAGAAAGGAGTGGGTTATATGTGGCCCTCTGGCCAAATTTGGCCCACACCTTAGTTATGGTGACAAAAAAAAAAAAAAAAAAAAAAGAAATTAGACGGTCAGCTCAAATGTAACTGCAAACAGTCAATCTACTATATAAGAAACTTCATAACTACAAAGGAAACCTAAGTTAAAAAAGCTCATTGGCAAGTCATTCAAATAAAACAGAAGACTAGGAACCATGTATTAAATACAAATAATCAAGGTCAAACACACCGCACCACATCACTCCGTCATCTGCAAAATAGCAAGGTTGTAGGAGCAAAATCCATGCGATCCACGGGGAATTTTATTTTATTGCCAAGGTCAGAAGCAACCTGACAATTTAGAAGTGAAAGGAATCAGATTTCAATTCCAAATATAGTTAGAGCGGGAGTCGTATAAACAGCCTATTTTGCTTTAAATACAGGGTGTTCAGTCTGGGACGGCTCGGCAGGACCCAAGCGGTTTGAAATGATTACAAGCGAAGTGAACATTGTGGATTCACTTGGATGACCCTATGACTTGAGCAGACAGCACCACATTGGGGATTGTAGTAGTTTGTATCACCATCTGGAAGACCATTTGACTTTTTGCCACAAACGGCTTATTCAGGTGTGATTTTTAAACATGTCCCCTGCTGTGGATCTAAAAGGATATTGGCACGAATGCCCGCTCACGCGTCTCCTTGTCGTCCATTTGACTAGTCCTTATTGCCACAGGTGGCCCCCGTAGATAAAACGTTTGAGTCCGGAATGTGATTTCCAGTTGAAGGATAGACATTTCTTATCTTAGATAACCACTTTACCTCTGCCACATCCACCTGAGTTGAGTTGTTAAAAAAAATTAAAATAAATAAGACACGTTTGACTGCGTGTGTCATTGTTTGACAAGCAGGATGTGTTTGTGTGGAGGCATGTCAAATCCTCTGGGAAATCAGATACAAATAAGTCTGAAGTCACTCTGGAATGTTATTTAATTTGGTGAATGAAAGCCCGCCAACTGAATGTGTTGCTAACCAAATAAGCAGCATTAAACTCTCTCTCCAATGAATTTAAGCATGGAGTATAAGTGTATGTTGTAAACAAGTTACCTGTGTTGTACTAAAGATGATCTTTTGTTATATGTAGAAGGCACAGTAGACTCCCATAAAGCCTACTGTAATGTAATGTAGTCACTCCACAATATTGCGTGCGTCCATGTTTATGTTTTCAACTTCTGTGGAGCTTTAATAAATCCATCTACCCATCCATCCATCCATTTTCTGAGCCGCTTCTCCTCACTAGGGTCGCGGGCGTGCTGGAGCCTATCCCAGCTATCATCGGGCAGGAGGCGGGGTACACCCTGAACTTGTTGCCAGCCAATCGCACGGCACATACAAACAAACAAGCATTCGCACTCACATTCACACCCACGGGAAATCTAGAGTCTTCAATTAACCTATCATGCATGTTTTTGGGATGTGGGAGGAAACCGGAGTGCCCGGAGAAAACCCACGCAGGCACAGGGAGAACATGCAAACTCCACACAGGCGGGACCCGGGATTGAACCCCGCTCCTCAGAACTGTGAGGCAGATGCTCTAACCAGTCATTCACCGTGCTGCCTAATTCCATCGATTCAATTTCTATAGCACTTGTCGCTTGGGTCATGGGTGAGCTTGAGCCTAGCCCAACTGACTTTGGGCGAGAGGAAGGGTCCACCCTGGACTGGTTACTAGTCAGTCGCAGGGGACCTACAGTATGGACAAACAAATAGTCACATACTCACACCAATGAGAGTCTACATGGAAAGAACGTAAACTATACATATGGTAGATAAAGCCTCAAAATTTAATTTGGGATTTTTTTTTTTCACAAAAAGATGATAGAGGTTTTACTTTTGGGACTTTCTACTCCTTTTGGGATACGCTTTTTTTTTTTTCCTGAAACCAAACATACATTTTCTAAAACATTTTACGGCCTTAACTTTTATCAACTTCTACAATAATTAAAAAAATATATATATTTTCTTCACTGAAAAAACATTTATAGTATCAATACATCGTGCAACCCTAGTTCGTGGCTATTATATTGTAAGGAGTGCATGATCGTTCCGACGCACTAAGAAAGAAAAAAAGACCATTCAATGCAAGATTCAAACCCTGAACCTCAGAACTGTGATGCAAAAGTGCTAACCAATATTCACTGTGCTTTAATAACTTGAGCTACATATACCTGTAGCAGAATTCCATTTTTCAACCAACCAGGTCTACTTAAAGTGTTTCTTATGAGGCTTCGTCAAGAAATCTGTACCTTTTATAGCGTTTAGGGTTTGGGGAACACCCTGGCATGCTGTTCGGCTTGTATGTTACTCAGATAGTTGGGACTTATGAGCTTTACGCTGCACATGTGGCTTGCCAGCACATGCACCCAAAATGAGCTTTAAAAACATACACACTAAAAATGTCTCATGGAGACCCTCCAGCAATAACTGGTCGGATAAATTTGAATTTCGGGTTTTGTTGGGTGACCACACACTGTCATTAGTTAGCTTTCCAGACACTGTTTATTGAAGTCATTGGGCAGTCAAGATGTCAGTCATTGTACACACCTCGCTCATGACACACAGACTGATGATCCCTATTTTAACTCCTTTGCTAACCAAAACCTGCAGTTGGCTGGTGAGCTGTAGGTGTGTATCCCCATCCTATACCCAAAGACAGCTGGGATAGGCTCCAACTCACCCACAGCCATAACAATAAAATTCTATAGATGGATGAAATGGACGCTAACCAAAACAGCAGCACGTACCAAGCCACATAAACAGTCTCAGTGGAGTGGCGTCTTCCTGCGTGCGGTGAACGAGTCCCTAGTGGAGTGGATGTTACGGTATGTGGAGACTCGGTGTTTTTAATGACATTGAACATTTAAATTTACCGACACACAATATGGACAGTCCTAAAAATGTTTTCAGGGCACAAGTCAAACAAAAATCCAGAACCCAAATCCGTCTACCAGTGTGAAATGTTTCCAAATCCTTTTTGTTTGGCTCTTCAAAACGACATTAGTAATAGACAGACTTCTTGCCAGTAGCAGAACTAAAACTAGCACTTTTACTCCCCACTAGTTGATCGTGATGTTCCTCTGTGTGTGTATATGTCAATCATGATTGTCAAAACCTAATCTTCAGATCTACTGGATCTGTCAAAACCAAATATGATGCTCTACCAGATCTGCACCCGACAATGTACATCAGCTCCACACTGGTGCAGATTTAGAGAAAATGGTCGCTGAGCAACAAATGAAATCTACTTAGCGTGCATGCATTAGTACCATAGTGAGGTGTGTACAGTATTTGACTGCATCTAAGTTACTGAATCATTTATTAATTTAATATGTAAATGTTTTTTTTATTTTAAGCCGGCATGCCTATTGCAGTACAATTACGCTGCTTATTTTGGCTCACAATGATATTGGCATTAAAATCTGATCAGTCTAATCACACTCTGAGGGGGACTTTTGATGCTATCAGGAGGCTCATCCGTACGATGAGGTCTTACAAATAAACAACTACGCACTGCAGGTTGGTACAAGCATTACATTCTGTACTAATACTATCATAGCAACAACGCCGGACATGTCAGGACAGGACAGAACCCTTTCAGCAGAATATTGGCTGTTATTCATGCATGACATGATGAAATGGAAAGAGACAAATTAGCAGGAGAAGCTTTAATGAAAATAATTTTGAAAACATGCAAGGGCGAGGAAAGGTTGTCAAAAGGATTTGGGCTCACGCATCAACGAGACATTTCCGGACTTTATAAACTCTGTATAAGCAGCATTATATTTGTCTCCTATAGTAGGAAGCTTTCTCAAGCACTGCAGATTGATGCAAACATATCTAATAGAATAAAAGCGGGCATGTTGATACAAATGCAGTGTTGAGGTAGAATGTTTTATCACGTTATCATCACTTCTCAAGAGCAGTAGCAACGATACATGATGTGAAAAAAAAAAAAAAAACGCATCAGAAATATTTAACAGGTTAGGTTTTGCTGAGAATGTACTTCCTCAAACAACAGTCATACCTTTAAGAAGACAAATTATGCATTTTTAAACATCCATCCATCCATTTTCTGAGCTGCTTCTCCTCACGAGGGTCGCCGGCGTGCTGGAGCCTATCCCAGCTATCATGGGGCAGGAGGCGGGGTACACCCTGAACTGGTTGCCAGCCAATCGCAGAGCACATACAAACAAACAACCATTCGCACACACACACATTCACACCTACGGGTGCCCGGAGAAAACCCACGCAGGCGGGGCCGGGGATTGAACCCCGCTCCTCAGAACTGTGAGGCTGACGCTCTAACCAGTCGCCCAACGTGCCGCCCGTTTTTAAACAGTTACCAAAAATAAATAAAAGGCCTCCCACATTTTTCCATCAAAATACACACAGAATAAAGAATAACAGGCGGCACGGTGGACGAACTGTGTCTGCAGAACTGTGTCTGCCTCACAGTTCTGAGGACCTAGGTTCAATCCCCGGCCCCGCCTGTGTGGAGTTTGCATGTTCTCCCCGTGCCTGCGTGGGTTTTCTCCGGGCACTCCGGTTTCCTCCCACATCCCAAAAACATGCGTGATAGGTTAATTGATTACTCTAAATTGCCCGTAGGTTTGAATATGAGTGCGACTGGTTGTTTGTTTGTAAGTGCCCTGCGATTGGCTGGCAACCAGTTCAGGGTGTACCCCGCCTCCTGCCCGAAGATAGCTGGGATAGGCTCCAGCACTCCCGCGACCCTTGTGAAGATAAGCGGCTCAGAAAATGGATGGATGGATAAAGAATAACATGCCACCAAGCATACAGGGTATTTAGCCACGTTTTTTGTAGTTTAAAGCGACGAACAAAAACATGTTAATGGTGACTTCTGAAACTATTGGGATTCCCATCAGAAAAGGAGATATTAACGGCGCGTCCAGAGTGGCACAAATTACTTAATTAACCCTTTACATGGCTGAAGAAACTCAGTGTGGGGGCAGTTATAATATTAATGAGCCCTACTGTTACGTAACAGCAGGGCTCACAAGTGCAGAACATCTCGCTCGCAGACTCATTTTGAGAAATAGATTGACTTGGTTGTGTAATTTCACACTTGATGGGAGGCATGCTCTCGAGAGATGTGACTAATTGTATGCATGCAGGTAAAGTCAATTTTCCATGACATGTCCATTTTAATAGATGTGGTCCCATCCACTTAAGGGAAATGAATGCCTCTGTCAAATAGATGCCTCAAAAAAACAAACACAGAGTAAAGCAGTTTATAGATGCTATTATTGACACACGGACAAAGATTTTAACTGCTGTCCCCATTTGAACTGCAGTATGTTGTTAACTAAAACAGCAGCAACTATCAAAGCACATAAATACTATCTCAAATTAATTAAAGTATGGAGTTTTACGAGTTCCCTACGCAGTACCAAAGATGCTCTCACGTGGACAGCGTCTTTAATTACGATTAGCGTAGACCGTGACGTGGTCGCTCCACAATGATGTGTGTGTCCATGTTGCACAATTTATTAATTCCGCTGAGTCTGCCTTGGTTTTTACACATTCTCCGCATGTTTCCTTCTTAATAGTCTTCGTTATTGTGATTTAAACATATTGCCATCTGTGCTGAGACATTGGGCAGTCAAAATGTCACTCATTGAACGTGTCTCTTTCACACAAAAAAAAAAAAAAAAAAGTGGTAAATGTAATCATTGTTCACACACTTGGCCGGTGAACCCCATTTAACTCATTAGCTAACCACAACTTATTATTGGGTGATGACCAGTGCAGGGTACAACCCATCTCTCGCCCAAAGTCATCTGGTATTGGCTCCAGCTTACCCATGATCCTAATGAGTACAAGTATTATTGAAAATGGAGGGACGGATGGCTGGATGATAGATATAAAGTGTCATAGGCTGGCCGAGTAACATTGTTTAATATCATTATAAGTGGCTCTCAGTCAGCAGTTAAGTAAATAAATGCAAAAGGGATCTTGGCTATGCACATGAAGAAAGAGACATTCTCACTTTAGAGTCCAAAGCACAAAGAAGATCATTAATATGCACATCATGGGCTTGTACCATATTGGTTTTCAAACTAAAGGCATTTTCGGCACAGGTGTCCCGCTTGATTAGTGGGCTTCCACATGTAGGGGAACCTTGGATTTTTGCCATGCAGGTTTAATTAAGTCTCAGATTTCAATGAGAGGCGGTATGTAATTTTATATCAGGAAAATACTGACATCTGAGCTTCATCAGACTTTCCGCAGACATTTTTGATGGCGCGCCGTCACCTCGGTCCATCCGTCTTACTTCCAGCGTTAACCCAAATATGACAATGTGGCGCTTCACTCACTCTTTGTCTGGCACAACAGTCTGCTGCAGTCCATCGCTTCGAAACAGCAACACAAGGCCTCCACTTACTGTATAAGCTCTGCTCCTGAGAGAGAGACCACTTTGCCAACACTGGAATATCACACCCGTATAGGGTAGGGTGTCCAAACTACAGCCCAGCGGCCATTTGCAGTCCGCCGTCCATTTCTTTAGCAGCCTGCGGCATCCACTAAAAGTAATATTCTACATGGCCTGCAATTCTATCTAAAAGTACTACAAAGACTACTACAACTACTACACCGAGCGTTGTCCTTGAACTGTGATGGGATGCCACAGTTTCCAATCTTCCATGGCTCCCTGAAGCCTGAAGCTCTGATACTTCGACTGCAGATTCAATATAGAAAAAATATATATAACTGCTTGATAGATTGGTTTCAGCATGTTGAAAAACTTCAAAATAGCCTTTGCATCCTTCAATCTTTCTCGTAGGAAAAGGCTTGGAGACCCAAGGTTTGTCAGAAGAGTTCCAGGACTGATGTCGCAAAAGTTATATTGCAAATTCATACTACGTTTTCCCTTTGGAAGTCTTCCCAGCATTCTATGTCTCGCCTTCATGCAGTTCTGGAAAGATTCTTCCGGGATCCTCCACAGTGGCGTCGTCAAGGCCATCTTGATGTCCTCCACAACTTCAAAATGGGTCCCCTTGATGAACCCCATTGAGCTTGGGAAAGTGGAAAATAAAAATCACACAATGCCAGGTCAGATGAGAGTGGAGGTTGTTCAAGTAAGGTGATGCTCTTCTCAACCAGGAACTGTTAGATGCTCAGGGCATTGCGAGCAGGCGTGTTGTCATGGTAAAGCAGCCACAAGTTGCCCTGCAACAATTTATGCCTCTTCTTGCGCACTGAAATAAGCTGGTTAATTGTCTTGCAATGCCCCTTGCCCCTCAGTCCCCCTCATATTGAAGAACACGATCAACATGATTTCGACTGTCTTGCTTTTTTTTCGGCCTTGGCAACATCAGACTCTTCCTTTGAAGGTGTTTGAGCTTCAGGTCAAACTCTAACATCCATGACTCATCACCAGTGATGACTCTCTCTGTATATCGTATTTTCACGACCATAAGGCGCACTTAAAAGTCAAGAAAACACAGCTGAGTTTTCGGGAGAAAAAAAAGAAAAACAAAACGCGGAAACAAGGCAAGGTTGCCTGAGTTGGAAGACCAACTCGAGCAATGGATTAATGAACAAAGAATAACTAGGGGCTTGCCATCATTCTGGGAGGCTTGACGAAGCGCTGGACATCGGTGTAAACAGGGCGTGCAAAGTGAAGTTGCGAGCGGCGTGGAAGGGATGGATGACACATGGCGAACACAGCTTTACTAAGACTAGGAGGCAGCGCTGGGCGAGTTACGCCACAATTTGTGAGTGGATTGTGATTGATGCTGGCCTAACGTCTCTGCTTCCACTGTTGTTCGAGCTTTCGCGTGGCAACGAGACTGACTTGAACCTGCCGTGTTTGATTGAGAACTTGCCCAGCTGTTCATTTCGGATACAAAACATGAGGACTTTGATGGATTTGTGGATGAGCATTGATCAAAAAATAACGTGAGTACATAGTTATCCATCCATCCATTTTCAACACCGCTTATCCTGGTTAGGGCCGCGTGACGCTGGAGCCTATCCCAGCTGACTTCGGGCGAAAGGCGGACTACACCCTGAACTGGTCGCCAGTCAGTCACAGGGCACATATAGGCACGGACAACCATTCGCACTCACATTCACATTCACACCGTCACTGAGTGGGAACTGGACCCGCGCTGCCTGCACCAAAGTCAGGCGAGTGTACCACTACACCATCAGTGACCTGAGTACATTGTTAAATACTTCAATAAAGTACAACCGAACTCCGTTTTGCTCCCGCTGCCTTTTTAAAAACATTGTTTTAGCGTGCATGTATGTTACCGTATGTTTTAAACTAGCGTGCTTTTACCATGCCTGCGCCCAATAATACGGTGCGCCTTATGTGTGTGTTAAATACAGAAATAGGCTCCGTAACTGAGAGAGAGAGAGAGAGAGAGAGAAAGTGAGAGAGAGAGTGCATTCACAACTAACTGCAGATATCAGAAAAAGCTATCTTGCCTCGTTCCCGTTCCTGCTTGCATCACAGGTTTCAATATGATCTTATCTGATGGGCTTTGGGCAACCACGCCAGGTCATTATGAGTGATTAAAATCCTCGGCAATCATCTGTGTGTTCGCTCGCTGTTAGAGTCCCGATTTCAGCAGCTGCTGATGGAGGAGGCTGTCACAAGATGGGAGAGGCTCGAGGCCGAGTGGACCTTCATCAAGTGCCGGCGTGATTTATCAAAAACAAACATGCTATGCATTTTCTTAAGATTTTAAACTGTTTCTCGGTGTGTTAGAAACATGTTGATGACATGATGAAATGTAATATGATCAGTGAAAAACATTTTATCATCACTCCAATATATGTTGTGACGGGCCAAGACTGTATGACTTGCTTAATATGACTTGCTTAACCCAAGTGATTTTCCTGAAATTTAGTGGGGACTGGACTTGACTTGCTTAATTTTTGCCACAGAAACATTGAACTTGTTTGAAACTTTAAGGTTAAAGCTTTAGACTTAGGCTACGTTCACACTGCAGGGCATGATGCCCAATACCGATTTTTTTGTTAAATCCGATCTTTTTATGTAGTTATTACAAAAACACATGCCAATTCAACTGAGGACGGAATGGGTCTCTGACGTCACACGTATGCGCACAAAACAGGACATCACGTTGTGCATGCGCACAAACACGAGACGCAGGGTTTACAGAAGTAAAAATGGCCCCTGGCGTACGGTCTCGTCATGATGCATTTGTGGCAATTTCAAGGAGTTTGTGCAACCGGAGCCAACATTTTCTTATAATTATCAGTTCAAAAGTCTTTGCTTTTTGCCACTGACTTTCTTTTTTTTTTTTGCTCCTTCGTCCACCGTTGCTTTTGTGACGTGTCTGTTTTGTCCCCTTTGAAGACATGTAGGTCGGATGAGCGCAACGTGAGCCTCCATGCTGCCTTGCATCGGATACATATCCGATGTATAACCGCATAAGAAAGAGGCCTCGGTCAGATATGAAAAAATCGGAAATGTACTGTTCACATTGACATTAACAAAAATCAGATTGGATAAAAAAAAAAATTGTCGTGTGATCATAGCCTGTTTATTTCTTATAAGAAATCTTGCCAAGTCCGATTTTCCTATTCTATTGGCAGATAATTTTGCTTAAATTAAGTGGTTTTTTTTTTGTGTACTGTAGCACAGTTTGTGCAGTGCGGTCAACCGTCATGATTTTACCCATTTTACCCAATTACACTTCTGAGTATTGCTTAAACTGTCTAATCAATCACAAGTGTCCCTTTAATTGTGCAAGCTGTATTTGCTAGTGGACAAAAGAGTCGTGCTGTATAGCTTATTTTACAAGTAAATATGGCTCTGATGTGGCACAATCTCACCAGCTGACTGAACTGTGGTCTACCCAGCAACTACGAACCCTGCATACCAAATGCTTATCAACTAAAATGCAAATGTGACTTTTAACATTAGAAAGAAAATTATGAATAGAGATTCAAATTCAAATCGCTGGCAGACACATGACATATGCAGCGAATCGGCGACAGACTCGCAGCTGTCACTCGACACGGCTTCGTCGAAGAACCATCGGACCAACTCACCATCAAAAAAACTATTCAAAGTTACCTGGCCCTTAAAAAGGCCGTTCAAGCTCTAAAACCCTCCATTTGAATTCAAACAAACCTGCAAGAAAGAGTGGGCCAAAATATCTGCACAGAGATGTGAGAGACTCATTACCAGTTATAGAAAACGTTTGATTTCAGTTGTTGCTGCTGAGGATGGCCCAACAAGGGGGGCCATTACTTTTTCACACAAGGCCAGGTAACTTTGAATAATACTCTTTTTCCTTAATAAATGAAATCACCACGGAAAAACACCATTTTAAGTTCACTTGGGTTATATGTGTTTGATATTTAAATTTTTTGATGATCTTAAAGTGGGGAGACTGCAAAAATATAATTTGAGAACCTTTTCACGGCACTGTAATTGATATTACACTGGTCAACATCTGCCCATGTCAAAATGTGACTTAAAGGGGACATATTTTACCAAACCCACTTTTTCTAGTATTTGGGAGTTATACTGGCTCTATGGTTCCTCAGTAAACGTGAACTAGGAATTGAAATCGTCCACGCATTCCTGAGTTCTAGAGGTTTTTCTGATGAGAGGCCAGGTCATTCGAATTTCTCAAGCTTATCTACATCACTAGAGAAGATCTCTGCCTTCCCTTTCCGCTCCTGACCCAGCGTGCTCTCACAAGTGGGTCCTCTACACATAGGCAACCAATAAGAGGAAAGGTGGCGGTGTTAGCCAAATATGGACCAAGCTGATACAAAAAGGGGTCAAACAGAAGTAGCTGTCAGAGGGGCCTTTTCTGGACACTCGTATGACAGAACCAAGGTGCTTTTGAAATGAAATTGACACTTTTGTACTAAGTTAGCACATCTGCCTCACAGTTTTGAGGAACGGGGTTGAAATCCAGCCTCACCTGAGTGGAGTTTCCATGTTCTCCGTGTGACTGCGCGAGTTTTCTTCAGCTACTCTGATTTCTTTTTTTTTCTTTTCTTTTGGTTCTTCCAAAAACATGCTTTGGTAGGTCGATTGAAGACTCTTAAATTGCCCATAGGTGTGAATGTGAGGGTGAATGGTTATTTGTCTATATGTGCAATGCGACTGGCTGGCGACCCGTTCAGCTGGGTTAGGCTCCATCCAGCACACCTGTGACCCTAGAGAGGAAAAGCAGTACAGAAAATGGATGGATGGATACTAAGTCCAAGTTAGAGAGTCACTCTACGGAGGTCTAAATAGCCAAAATATGGGACCTTTTAAACCACAGCACACTTAATGAGGATTTTAACATGGCTCTGGAATGCACTATTCGAAACATGGTAAATTGAAGCTACTACTGTATAATCCTAATGAAAATGCATGCAATTTGCCCAGTAATGCATTGCTTAGACTGCAGTTATGTTGTTGTTTATTGTTTGCTGAGCCCTCCTAGGCATTGAGTGTGCACTTTGAGAGTGATTTCAAACTGCTACACTGCAGGCTGGTTAAAAACACAGTCTTCATGAACATCACTGAATCAGCACAAATGTAAACTAAATAAAAATCGCACAACTTGATAGCGCAACAACTTACAGTGTGTTATCAGTTGTGTAATCAATCCATAGCAGCAAGAAGCAAAAAAAGCAGACCCACATGCTCGACAAAAGTCTTCTGATGCAAAACATGCAAAAAGTAAATGAGACATTCATCGGCAGGACTGGTCGCACTTCTAATTAGCTTCACAGCTACGCTGCATCGGCAATAAATGACTCCCTTCAATTTTCTTTAATCAGATGCTTCAGCACAAAGGCTTTTTCCTGATAAGGATTCTTTTGCTAAGACATTTACGTGCGCGAACGTGCGCATATGCGAGACGAGCGGCTACAGTGGACACTTATTAGCACTTATCTATTGGCTACCTGACAACTTGAGCTATGTCACCCTAACTAGACTTACTGGAGGGTCGCACTTCCTCCTCTCAGAGATCTGAATGCACAGTGAAGTGGACACTATAGGCATAAATTATGTTGGACTCACTTTAGAAACTAAATTTCCTGTTGAGAACAATTATGTTTGGATAATAATTTGTTCTAGAACCACACTGTCACCATCAGAAAAAAACCTTAATAATATTACCCAGTTGAATATAAACCCATTACAAAAAATAAAACTGTTAATGACAATATGACAAGAATATAAAATGAACACACTCGAGAAACTATCTTGAGTCAGAGCTCCTTCTCCTCAAACAACACAAATATATTTGAGTCAAATGCACAAGACAATTTATGGAAGCTCGAAATCAGAGTCCTATAACTCTGAAAAAGCTTCTGTGATGCTAACGTAGCAGTTGACATCTTCACTGTTTCTCGTCCAACATCAGAAACAGATTGCTTCAAATGTACCATGCGAGTCACAAACGACCTAAATCCAAGTCATTTTTTTCAGAAAAAGTAGCTTGAAACGTGGTAACTGCGAGAACCAATCTACATTGTCAGTCAGTGCTCGGGCTTGTCAAACAAAATAGCACAAAAACATGGACTTGAATGTACCACACCAGTTAGAATTTTATACACTATAAAAACATTCTGTACAAAATATAGAACGAAATAAAATGTATAATCATGAATAATTAAACGGTGACATCACACTTTCCCTATGAAGAACGTACGCATATTTTGTTTATATGTTGACAATAAAGTGCATAAACAAATGAGTGCTGCTACCCTTTTTCCACGGATGTCCACTGGGCAGCACATGTGACTTTGAAAATAAAATGTAATTAAAAAAGTGAATTACGTGATATAGTTTCAAAATAACTTTGAATATTTTCACTTGTAGCACGTACAACTATAATCTAAGCAAGTTGGCTAGCATGAGCATTAATATGTATTTCTAGTCGAAAATGAGAACTTTTTGCTTTTCTTTTGACAATTGCTGTGCAGCCATGAGGGCTCCTCAATATCTGAGTGCCTCTTCTGCAGTCACTGCAAGAATTGGTTAATCAGGATCCAATCATTAACCAGCAGCGCTGACAGCTTTCAAATTCTGCGTATTGATTGGCTAAGAGACACAACTATGTCATGGCCATGGGTCCACTGCTATGTGCAACCCAACGGAGTGGGTGACTGACCTAATCGCGCGACACAACGAATCGATAATGACATTCGTTGCCAATACTTTTATTAATTGATTTTTATTGATTTTATCGATCAATCGTTGCAGCCCTAATAAAAGAGTGGACATTTTTTTTTCATGGATCTAAATTTTCATGGAGCCTTTAAGTCTTTGATACTGACTAAAATTAGGTCTATTCTTGAATGATGAAAGTTAAAAAAAAATTTAATTTTACATCTTTTGGGACATTTACGATCGCTCTGTATGGGCAAATGGTTACACGATTAGGAGTCTCATAAGGCTGCAGCCCGTTGTGTGTTTTTTATTTTGTTCGCCTTGAGCAAAACTCTTTTCCACTCCATCCAGGGAGCGATAAGCCCTGCTGTCCAGATTGAGGTGAGACAAGGGTTGGTCTCCTGCCTCCAGCACCATCTGCTCCAGCGGGCCACTTTTAGATGTGCTGAATAGACAATAAAGTCGACATTATCGGGGGGGTGACATCATCAGTACGGACAAGGGATGTGTGTGTGGGGGGGGGGAAACTATACACTGCATCATCATAATTGGCTATGCTGTCAGATAAAATGACCTGATTAGGAAAACTGTCACAGATATACTGTAAATGCATCCCTTTAACCTCTCATACTAACTGTAAAGGTAAGTCTGACCACTTACAAACATACCAATCATTTGTGGCCAAAAATATCATTTCAAAATGATCTCTGTGTTGTCACCGCCCAAATATCATCAAGGCTGAGCCAAATATTGAGTTATTGTGAATGTAAACATAGCAGAATGTAGCGCTGCATGCAATGTATAATAACGCAATTCACTTTTGTGAAGTTGTTTCATATTGTAATTGGAACAAACTGTATTTCATCATAATTAGAGTAATTCATATCACAATTGTGGTGAATCGTAATGTAGCGTAAATTGAGTAATTGAGTAATAATTGGAGTGTATCAATGCAATTAGTGCCAATCGCATTGCAACTGCAGTAAATTGTATCGGACAGTAATTGCAATTAATCATACAAAAATGTAAGTGTACTCGCATCGTATCAAAATTGGAGCAAATCGCATATCGGAGTTGGAATAAATTGTATTGCACCGTAATTGGAATGAAACGTATTGCATTTAGAACAAATCGTGTATTAAAGTGGAAGTAAACCCACAAATTGACGAGAATACATTGTCGCCACAAATTAAAACACGGTATTCTGGTTAGTGGAATAAGAATTAAACTGAATAATTCAATCTCACGGGGCTGCCATTTTGGGCAATATCAGTCTCTGCTGGCAACCGAAATTAGCGTCACAACTACCCCCGTGACGGTTGCTTACATCACAGACTCCCTGTGTATGCTGCGGGTTGATGACATGATTGAAAAAAACATTTTAGCAAGTTCAGGTTCAAACTATCACGTCAGCAACCTGCGGCATATACAGGGAGTCTGCACTGAGTGTGTGTGCATCTGGGGGCAGTATAATACAGACATACAGCAATTCATGAAGACGGTGGTCACAACTCGGTAAACTGCAGTAATGTTAGTCGTTAGTCGCAGAAGATAAAGACTATATGCCTGTGAGTATTGATATATTATCTGTGTGTTGTTCCACTGTTTGTGTTCCACTGTGACACCGATGCTATTCCTTCCTATGGCGTTTTGAGTTGGTTGTTAGCAATAAGCTAAATAAACTTATCTAAAGCAAAGCTGTGAGGTTTGTTTTAAATATACGTGTAATTATTTGATTTATGTTCAGCTTTACAGTAATTGGGAGTGCTTGAAGGCTCTTTTTGGAAGACTTGTTCGCTATCTGCCAAAGTGCTGCTTGTTGTGAAGTGAGTTGAGTTCACTGCCAACATACAGTATAGCACGCAAAATGTTCCTCGTAAGTCAAAGCAAAAAAACTGCTGAACAGCGGCTCATATCTCAAAATAACTCAGGTCCGTCGGGTCACTCATATTTCAAGGCACAACTGTATATGATAAGGGCTGTGATGGAGATGCTCTTCCCCCTTTTATAAAAGCTCAGCTTGTATGCTATCATCTTAAAGCATGTAGAAGTCACCTTCAGTTTCTTTGTACGATGGCTTAAAAAGCTCGTTTCTCATTTGCCAAGACAAATCAGAGCACTAAATTAGGCGGGATGCCTCGAAACCTTTGCCCGTCACGTCAAGTCTGAGAAACACAAGCGGTGCCTGAGGAGAGTTGAGATCAGAGAGCCTGTGAGGAGTGATGAGAGGAAGTCAAAGCGAGCTTGAGCGCTATTGACCGAGGAGGGGGAAAGTAAGTAAGTGAGATCCTAGCCCGGAGTTTCCGAGCCAGTGGAATAGACTTACAGCCTCCCTGACGGACCATGGTGACCCCAAGGGTGCAGGCGGGTTTGGGCGGTCTGTTCGGTGACAGCTGGTGACGAGTGGTCAGGGCTCATGCATAATGGAGGCTCAGCCAACCGCTGCGTGAAAGTAGCCCCCCGCCTCTTTCTGAGTGTCAATACCGAGGGGCTAGCGGAATATAAACTGCTGCTTTTACGTCGATAGCGCAACACAAGGGCAGATGTCATTCAAGAATTATCATCGAAACACCGCCGGAATGCTGATGAGTATTTTTGGATGCCGTCTAAAGTGCACTCAGTTGGCAAGAATATGCCACCTCGCTGAGTTCCATGTGATAGCCTTAGGTGTACAAATAAAGAGATTCTGAGGAGCGGTGTATGAAAGTCTGATGAGAATAAAGTAAATTTTTCTTAGATTGAGGTTGTTTATTTTCAAGAAGAAAAAACACTATCTCAAATAATAAAATGTTCTTCCTAAAAAATATAACCACCGTTTTCTCACAAAAAAAAAACAGACCACTTTTGTCTGTAAATATTTTCAACTTTTTCCTCAAAAATATACTTTTTTTTCAGGGCACGTTCTACTGAGAGGAGGCCCCAGGGGATGACCCAGGACACGCTGGAGAGAATATGTCTCCTGGATGGCCTGGGAACGCCTCGGTATCCTCTCGGAAGAGTTGGACGATGTGGCTGGAGAGAGAGCATTCTGGGCTCAAGTTTTGCTCAAAAATATAAAACTTGAAAATTTGGAAAATACAAACACTTTTCCCTCCAAAAGAGAACTTTTTTGGGGGGAAATAGACCACTTAAGAAAAAAATAAATTCTCGAAAATAGACCACTCTTGTCTTGAAAATGTGTTTTTCCCCTCAAACAATTTTACTTTTTTTCTCAAAAATATATACTCTCTCTCTCCAATATACAACTATTTTTGACTGAGTTTGACTTTTATCTAAAAATATAGTACTACATATTTTACATATTACAAATTTATCTCTCAAAAACATTTTTAAATAACACAAAAATATGCTTTTTTCAATTTTTCTTCCTAAAAAACATGGCTTTTTTTCTTGAAAATACACGTTTTCTCTAAAAAAAAAAAAAGGTTTTTGCTCTCAAAGTTCTCAGGTTTTTTCTCAGACTTTTTCCACTAAAAAATAAATTACTTTTTCCTTGAAAGTATTCTTCAAAATATACCTTTTCTCTTAAAAATATAAACCTTTTTTTCTCAAAAAATAGGACTTTCCCCCCAAATAGCCAGTATTTTTTTCTCTTGAGAATATATATTATATATATATATATATATATATATATATATATATTTCCTGCAAATGTACACTATTTCTTTTATAAAAACATTTTTAAAAAATCTCAAACTATATATCTTTTGTCAAGATCATACAATTTTTCTCATAAAATTATGACTTCATCTCACAGTATTTTTTTTTTCTTTTCAGTATAACCCTAGTACTCCTTTGTACAGTCACATTCAATGGTTATCATTGCAGAAACACTTCAATCAAATGTTTTCTGGTAGTAATTTCCCCATAGAAGCCTTTCTATCACCAGTTGAGCTTGTCTAGCTATTAGAAATCCATGTAGTGGAAATGCTATTAGGTTGAGGAGAAAAATATCATTTTCAATATCATTTCCCATTAAAATACTGTGTAAGAAGTGATAAATTTTATATCCTGCAAATTATACATGGCCCTTTGTGGTACATTATTATATTATTTATTCATGTGTTGCACATGCTTTATTTTATCCATTGTACGTTCAAGCACAAAAACTGTGTCAGTGCGATGTCAAGGCTTTGGAAGGGTTCACACAAATTCATTTGTCACCTAGAATATAAGAAGAACTCATTGACTCGCTGTGAGCTTTACATTTGCACTCCTGGGCTGTGAGTGAAGTGAGCAATCAGCACCCAAACCCCCCCAAAACCCCCACACCCCCTCGAGCGCTTCTGTTGTGTTGTGGACACACTGCAGTACATCACCTCAATCAGTCATGTCACCGCTGAAGCCGAGACAAGCGAGCGGAGCGCCGCGCCACACCCACTACCCCCGAGACACAGCAGCCGGGAAATGCTTACCTAGGAGAAAAAGACGAGAGAGGTCATCAAATCAGTAAACATAATATTCAGCAGGCTAGCTTTCAACAGATTAGCCAATCTCCTTCTGCGAGCGGTGCACCGACACAGAGTTTTAACCCTTTGGAGTGTAATTGAAATGGCGAGAAGGGAGATTAGCCAATATGTTACGCTGCTCGGCATCTTGTTTGGAAGCAGCACAGTTAACGTCACGGTAGTATGGAGCCCAAAGGGATAATCATGACCCACAAGATGGCAACGTGAACTTTATTTATTTATTTTATTTTTTTCAAACATACACTACCCTCCAAAAGTACAGGAACAGTGAGGCTGATTCCTGTATTTCTGGTTTTGACATTGAAAGGTGAATATGAGAAGCGAGATCAACATTGCAGTGGTGCCTTGAGATATCGGTTAATATCTTAAAACCGTACATTTTAGGCGTACTTTTTAATTAATAGAATGAGTAAATGCTCTCCCACTAGATGCCAGTAGGCAAATGTAACCTGCGTGTCCACCTGTAGCAATCACACAACAGAATTATACTGTAGCTTTGTGCTCAGGTTTCACACTGGGTAAGTAAATTTGTGAGTAAACTGAGACAAGATCATCACTACTTCAGAATACAGTTTGTGAGAGTTTTGCTCGGAAGTGTGTTGTAAGATTTTTCAAATGTAAAATACGTGCCTCTGCTCATTAAAGGTTAAGAAGATACACTTAATAATAAATTAAAGTGAGACTAATTATATAGGTACAAATCTGTGACTTGCGATGCAGGGAACAAGACTCAAACCCTATCGAGCATCCATGATGCTTTTTCAAGGGTTAAGGATTAAGTCCATTATTCTCCTCTTTAGTAGGTAAAAAGCATGCTCTGTGGGGTCTAAGTATGGAGATTGATTTGGCCAGTCTACAAACATCCACTCGTTACCTCTAATTAACTGCTTTTTTGTTTTGGCAACGTGTTTGGTCGCATTGTTCATCAAATTGGTAAACAAAATATTTTTGGAGACGTCTGAGTGAGTTTTTGCTTCCGTCATTATATTTTTCATTCATGAAGATTAAATTGCCTGTCCCAGAAGAAGCCATGCAAGGCAAATCATGTTTCAGCTTTTGCATGTAGATAACAAAAACAGTATTCATTTGTTTTGCCTGCTTTATAGAACATCACCTTGAGCTCCTAAAGTCAGTTTTATTTTTATATTTATATCAGAATCA
This sequence comes from Phycodurus eques, assembly GCF_024500275.1. Classification (NCBI taxonomy): domain Eukaryota; kingdom Metazoa; phylum Chordata; class Actinopteri; order Syngnathiformes; family Syngnathidae; genus Phycodurus; species Phycodurus eques. The sequence goes on from NC_084531.1 coordinate 15,955,569, forward strand.
GAATCATCTTTATTTGCCAAGTATGTCCCAAACACACAAGGAATTTGTCTCCGGTAGTTGGAGCCGCTCTAGTACAACAGACAGTCAATTTACAGAACACTTTGGAGACATAAATACATTGAAAAAAAACAATTGTGCAAAAAGATGCAGAGTCCTCTAGCACTTAGAGCAGTTCGAATGACTAATATTGCAATAGCCCGGTGCAATGACCATTGTGCAAAGGGCGCTGAGACTTCAAGGAGTGTATGCGGTTTAAAGTGACGAGTAGTGCGATCATCTGGGACAATGTTGGTTGTGGAAATGTTACAGATACTCCTCAATCAGTGTGCAAATGGAGCAGATGCTACAGTGGCATGAGTGGCCAGTATATGCAAATAGTGCAGCATGGCGAGACAACTACAGTGAGTGCACGAGTAATACATAATTGGCCCCGCAAAAATGTGACAACGAACTCAAGTCTTGTTGTAATGGAATTATAGGTTAGCTGTTTAAGAAGTTGATCGCAAGAGGGAAGAAGCTGTTAGAATGTCTACTAGTTCTAGTTTGCATTGATCGGTAGCGCCTACCGGAGGGAAGGAGCTGAAAGAGCTGGTGACCGGGGTGCGGAGGGTCAGAGAGGATTTTGCACGCCCTTGTCTTAGTTCTGGCAGCGTGCAAGAACTGTTGACACAAAGCCTGTTGTGTCAACAGGCTTTTGATTGGACTATATTTTATGGCGATAGCATGGGAGAAATCTATTTTGCCAATAATGTTTCGCCTCTTCATCTTTTTTCTCTTAAAATAGATACATTCATTAATTTATTGTTTAGTCCTTTCCCCAATATATTGCTAATATTGTTATTGTAGGCAAAATAATAATAATTATAATAATATAGCCATTTTACACCCCTTAAAACAATTCTAAATACATTTTATATTCCAATATAGGGATGAACATTTTCACTACAATATCATTATTCAAAAATAATATTTATATTAAAATATTATTAACATTAATATTTCAATGCATGGAGTTTCTCTGAATGTTCTGAACTCCCTTTTCAATCCCAGTGTCATCTCGAGTACAAAAATTACTACTCGGTGCTCTGGGTAGATGTATCTCAACTTCCCATAGCTAACGCCATGTTGTAACTTCTTCAGACAGCAAAACTACTTTAGACTGAATTAATAAGTGGAATCCATCCTAACTAAATTTCTTCCAGACACGATTACTCAGCAATAGGGCTGCACAATATTGGAAAAAAATTACATTGCAATTTTTTTTAAATCCTGCGATATACTATATATTGTGACGAAAAAAGATACAGAACAACATACAGTACTCATGATGTGAAAACCAGCACACAATTATTTTTCCCTCTGTATTGTTTGGACAATTTCTCATGGCCTCAGTAGAATATAAACTAGAGCACAAAGTATATTGAGTCATTTATATGACAGTCTACCTGTATTTAATTGCACTGTAGTATTGAGCAGGTCACGGTCCAGCCAGACTTGAAGTTAAAATCATTCCTGTTCATTCCCAGTTATACTGTGTAGTCATTCGCACATTTCTGACACTATTAATTTTAATCCACCTGTTATTTTACACATTTTAACATAATTTGCAAGTGTTTCTATATTTGAGTGCATTAGTTTAATCAACAGACTGGGATGTGACTACTGCGCACAGGTAAATCGCAACGACGATGCTCAAACAATGTATCGTGAAGCCCTACTCAAAAATCAGTTCTACTTCATGATCGGTCCGTGATGATTCTTATTTTATCAATCTGCTTTGTCTCTCTCTCTCGAGCCCCCCTCTTCCCATATTCAGGGCCTCTGATTGGCTAAAATGCTTTAGGGTTATGGTTGGCTTTGGTGTGAACTAGACACCCTGCCATTAAAAACAAAAAACTAAAACAAAAAACACTGGTATACATACAAGCTGGTCCTGCTAATTATTCGGCTCCTTCCTCAGCCAGCAGCTGGTGTGTCAAGCCGAAAGAAATGAACAAAAACGAGGAAGAAAATTCTTAAGAAGAGCAGCATTCAGCGCAGCACAGCCTGGCGTGAAGTGTTATTTGCCGGTTTTCAAAGGACAAGGATGTCCTCCAGTGCCGGATGTTACATCACACAGCTTGATTCTTTGCACGCTCTTGTCTCGCCGCCTGTTTGTAGCTGTTTAAGTGCAAGGACCTCACAAGGCTCCCACCAGCCAAGCGGCCGCGCAAACAAGGATAATCAACAATGCGGGGAAAGCATGCTAAAAGACTACTGAGACGCATATTGAATGGAATCTTGATCAAGCATCCGCTTTTGAAGTTCAATAGTGGGGAATGAATGGACAAGTGAGTATTATGCCTGGAAACCTGCACCAGATAAGTGAAGCTAAAGCTGTGGAAATGTAATGCAAAGGCCATTTAAACATGTATTTTTAAACAAGTATTCCCCCTACTTCATACTCCCCATTACCAATCATTGTTTATACTGACTTACACCAAGCACTCCAACATGTCAATCTATACCACTGATTTCCAAGCACTGTCCTCATATGCTGCAGGAAATGATCCAATATCACTTAACTAGTGCGAAAATGATTTATTTCCTACAAATATTGTATGCATCTATCTATGCCAGTGATGTATAGTGACAACATTTAAATGTGCTTCCACTTGATGGCAGAAGAACCTATGTATTCACCTGTTGCCATTTATACAACAGGACAATAGACATAGATTTCACACCCAGTAAGTAAATTTGTGTGTAAATTGAGACGAGATCGTCATTATTTCCTATGTACTTTTTGTGATATCTTTTGTTTGGTGGTGTCAATGAAGGACGGGAAACACTGACTTATTTGTAACAAACGAAATATTTAGGTGAGCAAACATCTTGGAATTGAGATATTTAAAATAGATTAAAGCGAGACTTCATATTTAGTTGCAAATCGAGCCATCTATTTTATTTACCGCTGGATCAACTGGATCAAGTCTTAAACCCTATCGAGCGTGCGTAGTACTTTTTCCAGGCTTTTACCACAGCCTCTTTCCGTTTGTTTTGGGCGGATAACTCCATTTGTAAACTAGATTACAGTAAGACTTAGTATTTCGTTGCAAATCATTGACTTGCAATAACTTGATCCAGATTTGTAGAGTCGTGCCTCAAAAGTCGCAGCAAACTCAGGAGGTCAAACTGACCTCATACACACTCATCATCATACACAGTTAAGAATGTTAAACTGTTACATAAAGGAGACAAATTATGCATTATTTTCACAATTAAAAACTATTTGCGGGTGTTTTAACATGTCTGAAGTACCAAGAATTGCAGTACACTGCACACACAATTTTCGGTCTTGCTAAAATTAGCCTGTTTTGAGAGAGCGGCCCTGTCTCATGCTAGCAAGCCAATGCTAACCCATGTACTGCTGGGCCAACAAAGGGTATGGGTTTAATTACTGTTTACAAAAAGTACACATATTGAGAGTGAATTGTTGTTTTGGCACTCGTTAGACTGGACATCATTAAAACAGCGGCGCTTGCCGCTTTCTCGCCATTGGACTGTGGGTCACAGGTGCTCCATGGAAGGTTTTCCCTCCTGTCTTTTAAATTGGCTGCAAGGTGACAGCCACTAGAGCAGGACACAGACACGCTAGCCCACACAATGCCAGTGAGACACGAGGCCAAAGTACCCACGTCTAGACGACTACTGATAATCAATCAGAAGGCTTCAGTCTGTCAGCCAGGAGGAGCAAGGAGGAGGAGAAAGTGGAAAGGGGTTCAAGGTTGCCCACCTGAGTGGAAGAACTGCCAACTTCTCATTCTAGTGGTGTTACCAATTGGGGTTTTTTTTCCTGCAAAAGGAGTTGAGTCTTCACATTGCATTTAGAGGCACATGAGCGGATAGCTGCAGCATAAGTAAATTGTGCAGTGTTGTTGTCAACACTTTGTCTCTCTCGCTCAGGGGCCTTGATGAAGCAGGATTCTAATTGTGCAGCTTTACAAAGTAATCACAGTGTGACTTTGAAACAAACAGCCAAGGTCCCAACTCCAACAAAGTTAAGCAAGTGCAGCAATATGACGCCTCACAACAAATAATAATATCCATCCTTCCTTTTTTCCACAGCTTACATTAGTCAGGATCCTGGCAGGATCTGCAGCCTATTCCAGCTGACTACACCCTCGACTGATCTCCCACTCAAGTCAGCTATGGGAACCACTACACTAGCAAAGTTACATGTATCACAATGACAGTGTATTCATTAGGTGTGTAACGTTTTCGGTATGTTTAGGGTTGCAAAATTACAGGAATTGCCCAAGCTGAAATCTTCCCAAGGGAATTTATGGGAGTAAAATTTACCAATTTGAATGTTGGTTCTTAATAGGAAAGTTAGAGTCGAGATGGAACAAAAGGGTCCACCAGCTTTTTTTATGCCACGTGTTTTTTTTCTTATTCTTGAAGAATCTGCCAGGTGACACGCTGTAATAATGTCTGAAAGGCTTCATTTTTTTAACCCTTTACTGCACACAACCAAATCCCCCAAAATCTGAATATGAATATGCAGCGATCCAGCATTCCAAACTTATTAGTTGATCCTGGTGATGCTAATTATCTTAGAAGATATCTCAGCGATGATGAGGATGACGAGTAGTTGAGGTCAATAAGTTAGTAGTGAGGGACTGGTTAGCACATTTACCTCACAGTTATGAGGACCTGAGTTCAAATCCGGCCTGTAGAGTTTGCTTGTTCTGCATGTGTTTTCTCCAGGTACTCTGGTTTCCCCAAAAATGCATCGTTGGTTAATTCAGGACTTGAAATTGCCCATTTGTGTGAATGTGAGGTCGACTGGTTGTTTGTTTCTATGTGCCCTGCGTTTGGCTGGCGACCAGTTTAGGGTGTACCCCGCCTCTCGCCCAGAGTCCTCTCGGGTAGGCTCCAGCATCCCTGTGACCCTAGTGAGAGTAATCGGTACGGTACATGGATCGATGGAAGTTAATAGTGATATGAAAAAAATTGCTGCCAAATAAGCATTTTTGGACATTATTTTGGTCATGAATAAAACAACTGAATCAAGATTTTGTCCATGTAATAAATAATTATTTTATTGAATTCCTTGTCATAATTGTATGGGAAAATGTGTTCATTCATTTTCAGGTTAAAAATGAAGCCTTTCAGACATTATTTATCCTTGTTACTGAGACAATTCTGAAAATAGATGGCAGAAAAAAGCCAGGGGACACCTATTTCCATCTAGACTATTAAATATAGTTGAGGAAAATTTATTTCAGCATACATAATCCTGACTAAAACAACCAGATTCATCAATCATTCATATTCTTGAATTCTTTTTTTTTAATTTGTGAATATTCAACTTGAGATTTTACTACTAGCAAGTTGCAGTGTAATTTTAAATACCATTTAATTTCTTCTTGTTTACAGAAAAGAAAAGCATGTTTATATATTCGAATTTGTTCCCCTACAGCACCCAATGTTTACTGAACCATGATGTTACATACTTGCCGTTAGGTACCCACGGATTCACCTATTCGCAGATGTTTTTTTTAATTATTTTACTATTTCTTTTTTCTTTTTCTTTTTTTGTATTCCTTTTTTTTTTTTTTTCTTCTTTTTTGGGGGAAAACCAACCCAAAACCCCTTATTGGCAGTTTATCCCCACTTATTCAAGAATTTCCTTAGTTAAATCTTTTTTTTAAATGCAATTGTAATGGCCGTCAATTATCCGCAGATTTTCGCTATTCTCGGTCCGGCCTGGTGCCTTTTCCCCCGCGAACAGCAGGGGACCACACTACTTACTGAACCGGGATTTTCTGAATAATGTTACACCCCGACAAACAATTGTTTCAAAATACTTTGAAGGAGCCCTGCCAACTCTCATGGAGGTTTATGAAATAAGCTAAACAACACTGAGAGCTAAGGGACAGAAAATCTCGAATCTTAGATCAGCCCCCCAATTAAACAAACAGCACTTTGCAATTATTGCATGCATAAAACAACAATAATTAAAATGTCTTTGAAACCAAACACAATATTCAAGAAAATAAATAGTGGAAATTCAACCTTTATCACCGCCATTACTTCGATCCAATCAAATTAATGAAACCTGAGGTAAACCCTCCTAATATATCAATATCACATATTTTTGTTCCTCAATTACATATGTAATGATAACTCACTAAATCATAATAAGCTTTCAATGATACAACTTGTCAAACGATATATATTTTTTTTTACCCTGAAAGACTGCCATACTCAGGCAGGCCCATATTAGGGACCGCAAGCAGAGCTCGTGCAAGCTAATAGCCATTAGTGAACTAGCGACACAATTTAGAGCACAAATAAACATGGTAACCCAAACAATCTACATAGGTATATGGGATTGTACCAACTTGAAATTGGAAGTGTATAAAAAGACAAAGAAACAGCCTTTGCAGTTATATAGGTATCATACCCAATTTACCGTTAGCATAGTAGCTAATGTTAGGAAGCCATAATATGCGCGGATTTGGTTAAACTCATGTGCGCAACCTTGTCCTCGAACGTCATTTCTGTTGAGCCGTGTCCGATAAATAACACCGGCTTTAATTCTCTGATCCTATGCTCCTTTTTTCAAAATGTCATCGAACATTTTTTTTTTCTTCTTCTTTTTGTCATTGCCATGAGTGAAGCACACTTGTCTTCCTCAGTTATTTCCTCAGGCGTCACTATGCAAAACAATCCATCTTAAGCCCCTTAAATTGCAAACCCGTGACTTTGCATTTTGCCTGTGGTTGTCAACCTCGTGTCAACCAGACATGAGAGGAAAACAACAACCCAAACAAAGGTGAATCATTTCAGAGAAAGAGAAAGAGACAAGGGCATGGAAAAGGATACAGAGCGCCACAAACAAGATGGCAGTGTGTTTTTTAAGCAGCTGTAGCAGCTTTAATAAACTAAAAGGGCTCCACTCTCAAATATGTCTACAGTGCCCAATGGATAATGTCAAGCTATCATCTGGGATGGGACACAACAAAACAGGCGTCTTGCCAAAGACTCAGGCGGCAGTCTGTGTGTATGTTTACAGGACAACTAGACCTAAAAAAAACGACCAAATGTTGTAGTCAGTCGTCGGCGAAGTGACTTTGTCAAGAAAGACAACAACAAACCACTTCTGAATTAAAGATATGGGCATAACAACGAATTCATGGAGTCATTGATCTTTAGGATTTCAGAATCAGGGGTGTCAAACTCCTTTTCGTCCCGGGTCACATCGTAGTTGTGGTTTCCTTCAGAGGGCTATTATGACTGTGAACTCATAGAAATGTATAATCGTCTCATATTACTACATATACACAACTCGTTTTGAAATAAGAAGCCAGTAAAAAAATAAATATATTTTCACAATTATTCCATTTATTAAATATATATGTATATATATATATATATATACACACACACACACACACACACATATATATATATATATATAGCGTTGTAACAAAAATGCTGACAATCGTTATTAAAAGTGAAGACAATTTGCAATTTTGGTATTTTAGCAGAAAACAAGTTGACACATATGATTTGCTTCGGCGGGCCAAATAAAATGATGTGGCGGGGCGGATCTGAGATTGAGTTTGACACCTGTGCTCGAGACAGTGTGAAATTGTGTCTTGAGGCATGAGGCAATTGAGGCAAAATGGAGTGCACTACTTGGCTGCAACTAGGAGAGGCACTGTTTCAAATTATGGTTTTAATCCAAGTTTGAAGTTTAAAGTCTGGGGTTGGGAGTTCAAGCCAATAATAGGGTTGTAAATTAGGGATTCGTGTTTGGGTTTTAAGCTTGAGTTAAGGTTTCAAACAAAGGTTTGGGTTTCAAAATAGGGTTTCAAGTCAGGTTAATGGTTTCAAATTAAGGGTTTAAACCGTAGGCTAAGGTTACAAACAAGAATTAGGGTATCAAATTATGCCAATCTCAGACTGCATGAGCCCGATTTGGACCCGACAAAGACATCACAGACTAACGTTCACTGTCGTGGCCGATTTTTTAGTTATGAGTTGCGGAAACAGGCGTTGTTACCCCGTGTAGTGTGACATAATGGAAGATTGGCGTCTAGAATGCCTCACGACAACGAGACAGAAACTCTGGCATGTCAGAATTGTTTTTGTTTTTCCGCAGTGTGTGATGTCTTACGTGGTACGAATTTTGTTTTATCTCAAACTGTTTTCCTGCTGCTTGGACTCTTTATTCTCGTCCTACCTCCCCGAAGACCTACTGTACGCCGTCGGACTGTGCTTTTGGCAACAGCATGCAATGATCGGCTGGGGTCTGCTCAGTGTCATACTATACTTGTAGTGTGGCCACTCATGCAGTCCAAGACATCGAATGAATTTTATGACACCATGTCTGTTAATCTGACATAACGACTGTGATGAATGACAAAAAAGTGTTATGTAGTCTGAGCTAATCATAAGGGTTTCCATCCAATGTTGGGGTTTCAAGTGTGAGGTGGGGTTTCAAACAAGGGTTGGGGCTCAAAATTAAGATTTGAAGTCTAGGGTTTTAAATTAGGGTTTCATTTCTAGGTCAGTGTTGGTAATAAAGTGCTGCCTTCATAAGCGACAGTACAATCAATGCTCAAGAGCACTTTACAGTTCGCATTTGTTGTTGTTGTTTTTTTACTCGCTGGGCTCAATAAGGAGCAACACGTAGCTCCACCCCGAGGCTTCGTGATAACCAAAGTCGCAATTAATTAGCCTTGCAGTGAGAGGTGGGAGGGGTGAGCAGTGGCTCATTACATGAGACAGGACCGTCGCCTCCAAAAACAAAACAAAACAACTGTACGTGTTATGTGTTTGATCCATTGGGTATTTGACAAAGCATGTTATTACACATGGGAACTGTTTTTGATCTTGATATCTTCCTTAAAACCTTCCACCGACATATTGGTCAATTATTTAACACATAATTGAATTAAAATTTTAAAAAGAGTGGTGTCCGACCACATGGGCGCACAAAGAGATATTGTGTTTCTTGGCAGCCACGTTCAATTCATTCATCATTGACGTAAAGGTAATGGGACTTCAGAGCTGTACTAAGGACCAACGACAGGCTCTCTGTAAAATAGATGAAAGGTGTGCCATTATGGGGTGGGCTCATGAGAGGAAGAGGCCACGCGGCTAATGACTCATTAGAGACATCCATAGCCAGACAGGCTGGGAGCCAAAAGGCCAGGAGTCCTTTTTAAAGACTCAATACCCTAGCTGACACTAATTGTAGCCGTCAGGACAGCATGGATTTTCACGGCGCATTGTCTGCTCCCCTGACACGTCTCAGCACGAACATTGGCCGTGCCAAGAAACCCCCGCCGTCCCCCTGACTTGATGCCCACCAGCTTGACCGCCGTTCTCGCCGTTAAAAAGCGCCGAGTGCTCTTAGCGCGGAGGTTGCGATTAAAACGGGAAACGGCCCGAAAGTGTGTCCAAACACCGACGCAGGAGTCGTTCATTTTAATATTCCAGCAGCATTAATTGCATTCCTAAGTGTCAAAATTTGATGTGACCATAGAACCAGAAATGGAACTTGACTACAGTTGCAAAAAAAAAAAGGGTTCAATTGCCTCATGAGACTTTTCCCTGGTGAACTAAGTAAATCTATCCGTGCCGGAGCCCATCCCAGCTACACTTGGGCGAGAGGCGGGATGCACTCTGAACCGGTCGCCAGCCAATCGCAGGGCACATCATTTATAAACAAACAACCATTTGCACTCACAATCACACCTACAGGCATTTTACAGTTTTCAATTAACCTACCGTGCATGTTTTTGGGATGTGGAAGGAAACCGGAGCACCCGGAGGAAACCCATGCAGGCACAGGAAGAACATGCATACGCCACACAGGCAGCGCCGGGATTCAAACCCCGGTCCTCAGAAATGTGAGGCAGATGTGCCAACCAGTCGCCCACTGTACCGCCCTAAGTAAATCTAAATACACTTAATTTTTTGTTTGGACTTGGACTTGGGAGTTTTTTTCCAATGCAAGTTTTGACCTTTTCGTAATGTTTATAAACTACTACTTCTGGTGACGAGAAATGAAAACGATGACAAAACTTGTGTTTGGGCTTGAACTGACAGATAATCACCCAAAGGATTCGTTTTTTGTTTTACTTCCAAAAGATACGCAAATTAATCAACCCAGCCGAGCCTGTGAGTAAAAAGAATCAATTGAGTGGATGTGGTAAATCGTTGTCGAGAAGACATCTTAGCCATTTCTTAAGGGACAGACTGGGAACCAAACCTCGTCTGTAGAAAATGGTTGGTTGAGTTGTCTTTGAATTAACGTCTATCAATTTATCCATTAAAAGAGCATTTCCAGCCTATGAATCCAAACATTTGAAAAAAACATTGAATAATTAATAATTAATCCCTCAAAGAGTTGTTAACTGTCTGACTTTCCACATTTATTTTTGAAGCAACTTACATGTTGAAATGTAAATTAAAATGTAAATTACACCAGCCATTCCGTTTTCTTGGAAGTAATAACCTTCCGTAACATCTTCTTTAGGACTGACACGTCACACATTCACACCACAGTGGTAGAGAAGGCTAAAATCATCATTTGAGACAACCAATTATAGTCACATTTAAAAAAAAAATCAGATCAGCTCAGTCTACCTCCATTACAAGTGTCCTTTTTGCTTTTTCTTTGGCTTTTTTTTGTGCACCAAAACCCAAAGAAGCATAAATTATTTCTACGTGGGAAAGCGGTAAACAACACTTGATGTACAACAGCTTGATGATCGTAAAAAAGCAAATGCTTTAGCGCCGCCGTGACAAAAGTCCTAAAACGGGAGTGTGTCTAAACAGCAACGCGGGACTCGTTTTCAATATTCCCGTTGCATCATTAGCCATCTGCAGTTGTGGCGTCGGCGCGTCCTTCACTTGGACGGCGGGGATGTTCTCACCGTATCCACCCGCGACGCTCGTGCGATTCACTTTCAAAAAACAGCAACAGGAAATGAGAAAAGCTACTCTTTGCCACCCCTTCTCGCTCAGACACAATATGCACAATGGGGCTTCACACGTTGATATTAGAGTAAAGCTTTTATGATGCATTGAAGCAGGGGTGTTCAAACTACAGCCCGGGTGCCATTTGTGGACCGCAACCATTTTTTAGCGGCCTGTGGCAAGTACTGGCACCAATGCCTAATAGAAGAGAAGTAATTGGTGTCAAGGAAGTATGTTTAAGTGGTAGTTCTCGACTGACAATGTCGGAAGGAGCTAAATGTGGCCTGGGTGATTAGCCTAAATCCTCGCCACGTGTATATTGTGGCTCTGCTGAGTGTCTATTAAAAAGAATGAACTAACAAATGACGGAGGTCTTGTTATTGTTTGACAATTGCGAGTTTTGCAAAGGCGAGCACTTCAGGAGCATTTTTAAAAAATCAAGTCATTATATTACTCAAAGGTAATGTCATAAGGTGAATTTGAATTGTTAGCCTAGTAGCATATTTGCCAATGTCACTTTTGAATGTTTTTGTAAAACAAGAAAAAACACTTCAACAAACAAGAAGAGTCCGGTTGCCTCGATTTAACCTTTTGCAAATTTCCATAACCTTGACAACTGAGAATGTACTGAAAAAACACAACTTTTAGAAAGCACATTGGCATTTTTTATTGATATGTAACTTAAAAATGACATAGGTAATTATGATTTTAGGATAATGAAATGATTTTAAAGTATTCCAGGATCGTAGTTAATGGTATAGAACTTACGGTTTAAACCAGAGGTGTCCAAACTACGACCCGGGGGCCATTTTTTAGCTGCCTGTGTCATGTCATAAAAATGACGTTTGACATGGGCCGCAGAAAACAAAGGGTTGAAGGGGGCAGCGTGAAAAGTGAGGGTCTCGTAAAAGTGGGGGCTTTACGACACCCACATCCCCCTTGGGTGAAACCACCCAAGGGGGATGTCACTACTAATAACGAAGTAGCGTCATATGGAGCTTTTCTAGACATGCAAAGATGCAAATAATCTATTTGCAACTAAAATAGTAACATTTCATTTCATAACACCCTGTTGAATAATAATAAAATAAATAAAATGTTTTCTGTGCCAGAAGCACAAAAAGTTTTGCTCCACTTTTTGCTTTGTGTCAAGGTCCGGTTTGTGAAAATATCCCATTAAAGATCCTCAAGTAACTGCTTGAAGCTGTAGCACTAGACCACATTTTATATATATATAAAATTGCTTGATGGATTAGTTTCAGCGTGTTTAATAAATTAATGTAGAAGAACTTCAAAGCGGCCCTTGCATCCTTCCATTTTTCTGGATTGGCCCCTCAGAGGGAAAACTAACAAAGTGACGAGCTGAAAAAGTGAAGGATCTGTGAGCTTCTTGATGCTGAAGGTAAGGGCAGACAGTGTGCAAGAAAGATTGGTGGCACTTCACTTCAAACTGGAAATGACTGGCAGCAACTCTCCCAAGGGCCTGCAGCAAAGAGCTGGATGATGTCTCTTCCACTTCCACACACGCACACGCACACGTGCACACACACACGCACACACACAAACACACACACGGCGTTTCACTGAATATAGCAAGATTAATTGATGGCTGTGTCTGCACTATTGATCCTTTAATAAACAACTGCTGACTATCAAATGTAAGAAAACATCCGGAGTGGCACAGAAATTCAATTCAGATCACCAAGCAGAGATTCAGTGCAGCAGGGCACAATTCCGCTGTCACCGTGTTGCATTTAAAGCCTAGTGAGAGCTCAGCTCAGTGAGCATCAAAAGATGAACGTTAAGTTTTAAGTACATTTTTTTTCTTTCATGATGTTTAGAGGAAAGGTGTAATGATAAAATAGCAAAGGAACATGTGATAATTGTAAACTAAGGAATAAAGGATTCATTAATTCAGGATTAAAGGAAGGATTAAATCCATAAATGCCTTTTTGAATATTTGCATTGCTTTTTTGTCACCAGAGATGGCAAAAAGATGTCATGAAAGCCAAGGAACAGGAAACTGTGCTTACCGCAAAATATGCCTCTACTGTCCCGGCTGATTAGTACAAGTACCAATAAGGAATAAAGGATGACTTAATTAAGGGTTCATTTAAGGATTAACTCCACAAGTGCATTTTTTGATATATATATATATTTTTTTTATTTTTATTTTTTTTTTTTTCACCAGTGATGGCAAAGAGGAAAAGTGTCATTGAGTCAGCCATTAATTCCTATAGTTGAAAATGTTTACAAAGTTGGTGCCTGAAGCTTTGCACTGCCTGCATTTCAGTTAGTCATAAATGAAGTGAGCCTGTGAACAGTTACAGAATTAACCAGGCCGGACATGCGATTGCAAACAGTGTTTTTCTGCACTTTACACCGCTGCCTGGCCTGTCTGTATTGCACTGGAGACAGTCTAAAGCGGCCTTTTGGATTTGTGGTTCCATCCCACCCGCCTCCCCTCACCCCCACCCCGCTAATGGACTGTCCTCAGCCAGAGGTGCTATCCATCACACACACTACCTGAAGTCTGGAGCCTCTATAAAGATTAGGACTGTTAAGAGAAGATGGATGGCCCTTGTCAGCGCTGAGCATCATCCCCCAAATGCCTAAATTAAATCTAGAAATTCTCCGGGGGGAGCTCAGATTAGCCTGGTAATAGCGGACACGAGGCGGGTCCGGCCATGCCCTTGCTATCGTTACCTTGAAATATTTATGAAAATTGTCAACATTACCCTGGAGTGCCGCTTGAATTTTTATTTTGAGAGCATCTTAAATCGCGCTCTTTAATTCCCTCTTGCATCTTGATGCTGTGTGTGCAAGTATAGCGTGTGGTTAAAATGTCAACGCGCAGGCTGAGCGGCCTCTTTCTTCTCATCTATGGGAGTTTATCAAACCATTGTTGAAGAAGTCCATTTTTTCTCTGACCTTTTTGTCTCACTCAGTTTTCTCTCTTTTTTTCACCAGTGGTCTTTCAAAGGTTTGTCGGTCCTGTGGCCTTTTAAAGGCCGTGCTTATGGATTTATTTGGCCTCACCGCGACGGCTTGCGCAAGGTGCTGCACTTTCTTTCTTTTTTTTTATTTAGCTGTCGGAAGCCCTTAAAAGTAAACACAGACAGATTAAGACACACAAAGCGTCCTCTCTTCTCTTTCTTTCGGGGAGAGTTGCAACAAGACAGTGGTGTCACTTCACATCCACTTCATCCTCAACTGGAAGGAATTTTGCTCACTAATGGGAACTTGTAAGTTAAAGCCCCTTTCACGCTGCATAGAGTAGCGCAGGGGTTCTCAAACCTTACAGGGGAGACATTTTTCCACTTCATAATCCTAACTAGCACTTCAAAGAAGTGGGAAATTCCCAGTTAATTTCCAGAAGGTTTCCAGTAAAACATTTTGTTTTGTCATAAGCAGACGTCCATACAGGTGATGTTTTAAGTAAAACAATTTTTTTTTACTGTCATACAGGTGTATACAATAAATAAGTTAACCACTCCTAATATGAATAGTATTTTGACCAACTGAAACATGGGCACTGCAAAAAAACATGAACAGATTTCATTCTGGGACACAGGCTGTCGTCCATTGCGTCCAAAAAGAAAGTTTCCAATATGGATGGAAATAATCTAAAGCAGGGTGCAACTGTCACCGTCATAAAACTTTTATTAGCGCTCCAGGTATCGTTTTAAAAGTAATTTATGTCATACAAGGGTAAAAATAAGTTAACCACGCTTAAGACAGTATGAATAGGAATACGAGAACTACCTGAAAAGCAGAGACTGCAAAAGCTTTAGCATCCAAAACATGGTCAATACCCTAATAACGAGTACAGTGGAACATAATCATAAACATAAACATAATTTAAGGATGCAGGTTGACTGTTCCGCAACACATTTTTGGGGAAATGTTTGACAGGAGGCCTGTACTTTCGAGCTGAAAATAGCTGATATTATTGTGTTTAATTATTGAACATTTTAGTTGGGTTTATTGCAATTCATAATTTTAAAAAATAATAATTTTATAGACATTGCGTTTGCATACATTTTGACAAAAGGGACATTTTCCCAAGAGGAAGCACTTATTTTCACGTTATCTGCGGGGAAAAAAATATTTATTTCGATCATTTTTGTGTAAGCTGATGCCAGGGATATACAAGCGGTACAGTGGATATAGAAAGTCTACACACCCCTGTGATATAAAAAAATGAGACTAAGATAAATCATTTCAAAACTTTTTCCACCAATAATGTGCCTGAACAACTCAATTGAAACGAATGAAATATTTTCCGGGCGGCACCACGGAAGACTGGTTAGCAAATCTGCCTCACAGTTCTGATGTCACGGGTTTAAATCCAGCCTCGCCTGTGTGGAGTTTCCATGTTCCCCCCGTGCCTGTGTGGGTTTTCTCCGGGTAATCCGTTTTCATCCCACATTCCAAAAACATGCATGGTAGGTTAATTGCAGACGCTGAATTCTTCGTAGGTGTGGATGTGAGTGCAAATGGTTGTTTGTTTCTGTGTGCCCTCCGATTGGCTGGCGACCAGTTCAAGAAGTACCCCACTTCTCGCCCAGAGTCAATTGAGATAGGCGCCAGCGCAACCCTAGTTAGGATAAGTGGTACAGAAGATGGAGGGAAATCTTTTCAAGAGGGAAGGTGAATATAAACAACTGGGATAAAGTGGTTGGAGAAGTGTGCACACCCTTCGTGTTCAGATTAAAACAGTCACATTCAAACTCATGTTAAATGGGAGTCAGCACACACCTCCCACCATTTAAAGTGCCTCTATTTAACCCCCAAATTGCAGATGTTCTAGTAGCCTTTTGTGTTTTTAAGTTTTGTGCTAACACTAACTGGAATTAGGAATGTTAATAATTTCTTCCACCATTAATAAGCCCCCAGTTCCAGGTGAAGAAAAATAACCCAACCATAATGCTGCCACCACCATGCTTGACAGTAGGTATGCTGTTCTTTTGCTGATGATCAGTACTGTTTGGGCCAAATATACCTTTTGCAAATCATGGCCAAAAAGTTCAACCTCGGTTTCAAGATTTTGCAAAAACGCATTTGAAACCTCTAAAACACGTGGGGAAATGTGTTAGTCTGATGCATTGGTTCTCAACGGTTGTGACGCAGCAACCCACATTTTCTTATTGTTGACAAGTAGCAACACAATGAATTAAAGAACATTAAATGAATAAAGAACATGTATTGTTCAAAAATAGCCTTTGAAAACGCATGTAAAGTATATCACAATTTTAGACACAACTCCACGTTTACGTATTCAAAGTGCCTTTCAGAGCACCTTATTGAGAAAGTGAGAATGAACATGACAAAAGCGTGCACAAAAAGGTAAATCTAAGCACTGATCTCTTCTTTTTTGGGAAGTGCAACGTCAGTAGTTTGTCTTCTTTTTAAGAAATAAAAGATGCAGACCAAAGCAGCCGTAACTGTTTTAACAGTCTGGATTATTATGATATAAAAACACCAATTATTTCTTATGGGACAGGCTGTATGGATGCCATTGGAAGTTGTGTTTAGAACCCAAGTGATAACGTTTTGTAACGCATGCCGGTCATAATTATTTTCCAACATAAAGGCAAGTCCTGGATGCAAGTTAAATATTTCCCTGCTCCTACGGCGTGATGTTACCCGAATTTGTATTGAGTCGATTTATCACTAACCTATGCTGGTGCAGTTCTTAAATCAAAATTACAGTAAATATTTCTATGAAAATCACTTTATAGGCCAAAAACATAAAACAATCCATTGAAAAAGAGTGTACAGACGCTAAATGAGTGTGTCTTCTTTTACCACGTGAAAACATATTCTTATGCCATCTGTAACCTTGAAATGTCGTGTGTCTTTACCATCGTAACCCGAGGACCTGCTGTAATTTTTTTACCACCTGGCTGCGACCCGGCCAAAATGGCTCCGTGATCCACTTTTGGGTCCCGATCCACCAGTTGAGAATCCCTGGTCTAATGAAACAAGGTAAATGTAAGGATTGATTGGTAGTATTCCCCCCCAAAAAAGTTTCTTTTTCATTTCAGAATCTGTAATTTGCTAGTTATTCAGTGATTTCAGTCGTGTGGCTGTGTGTGTGTGTGTGGGGGGGGGGGGGGGGGGCTAACATTTCCTGCCTACAGTAGCTAAGTTTGAATTATTAAGATATACTGTTTTCAGCACCTGCATTTAAAAAGACAAAATAAAACATTGGGCATTAAATCAGGCTCCAACTCAGAATCTATTGCTGATGCCAATTTGTTTATCCAGAAAAACAAAATCACAGTGACCTTGTACGAAAGTGGCATTATGGGGACAATGTTACATGAAACAGAAAAGTTTGCTCGTTAATCAGCCAAAGTAAAGAAGAGCTTGTGTTTGCGCCCGCCATGATGTCCAATTAAGAGCTGGGTTTGTCACAGTGGAGGTTTGCTGTTTATTTATTTTATTTTTCTAAACAGGTGCCCGCTGCTGCAGCCACTACTTTTATCTATGCAGACAGCAGGGCGCCAGTTCAAAACACAACCATGGATTATGTATAAAGTACACAGGGAGGGGGTCTTTGGAAAAAAATGCATCCATGTTTGCAGAGAGCTACTTGTTAAACACTTTTATTGTATTTTTTTCCTTTATAAACCAACACTGAATTTGGCATTACAGCCGGCGTCATTGCATCGGAACAGCAGAAGATAAAAATGTGGTAATCCTAGACAAATCATCGTGGAGCCCGCTGTCACATCACAGCGCTGCATGCCAGCCCGCCATAGCTTTAATTAAGTGACGCGCAAGTGCTGACAACAAACTAAATGAAGATTTTAGAAAGAAGGAGAAGGAGAGTGTGACGCGTAGGCAGTTACTATGGCGACCCCAAGTTTTCCTTGTTCATAATAATTACTTTTTCTTTTCTGTGTTCCAGCTCTCTAGTTAATTAGTAGATAGCTACGTTCCCCTCCAAAAGTATTAGAACAACAGAGCCAATTATTTCATTTTTGACTGAAAACATTTGGGTTGGACATCTGAAAATGAGACAGGAGAGCAACACTTCATCTTTTATTTCCAGGTAAAGTGGTGCCTTGAGATATGAGCGCACCGACATGAGTTTTTGACATGAGCTGTCCTTCGGGCAATTTTTTGCTTTATAAGCAGCAGTTTGAGCCTTCAAGCTGTTTATTCCCACTCCCAGATGGAGTTCACTGTCAAACTCGTCGTGTATTTAAAACAACCACATACTGTGGATTTGCCTTGGAAAATACTCCATCCATCCATTTCCTGTACCGCTTCTCCTCACTAGGGTCGCGGGCGTGCTGGAGCCTATCCCAGCTATCTTCGGGCGAGAGGCGGGGTACACCCTGAACTGGTCGGCAGCCAATCGCAGGGCACATATAAACAAACAACCATTCGCACTCACATTCACACTTTGGGCAATTTAGAGTCTTCAATTAACCTACCATGCATGTTTTTTTCAGATGTGGGAGGAAACCGGAGTACCCTGAGAAAACCCACACAGGCAGAGGGAGAACATACAAACTCCACACAGGCGGGGTTTAACCCCGGTCCTCAGAACTGTGAGGCAGATGTGCCAAGCAGTCACCCACCGTGCCGGCTGGAAAATATTCATTTAGCTAAAGCTAACAAACAATGCAAAATAAAATAGTAAATTAGTATCTGTGGCAGAGTTACGACGCCTTAAGCAATGCATATTTGAACACAAATGGTGCATCAACACATGTAGAGAGACAATATAACAATACTCACGGGCACAAATTTTGTATCCTCTGTGAAAAATGACATATTACTTTAGCGTACTAAGTCGCTCACAGTAGTGGTGAAACACTTCGTTGCTTGTGTTTGTATGACTGTATAGTGCCCCCGGAGGCCCAATCGCGCAGACCAAAATGAGCCGCAATGAATTAATCATGATGCACAAACTGTTTAATTATTATTACAGTCTATTTAATTGTTTTATCACGGTATGTATTATAAAGCTAAATGTTCGAGAGGTTGTTTTTTTTTCCTAAAACACATTTCAAATGTTGCTCTTCTTTTCTGGGGGGCAGGCTGGAATGGATTAATAACAATGCAGAGACAGGACTTTAAAAAAAAAAAAAAAAAAAAAACAATCTGGAACAAAGGTTTATGGACTGATTAGACTGAAAGAAAGGTTAAAGCTTGGAGACAGAAAATATTTTATGATCCCCAATATGCAAGCTCATTTGTGAAACAGAGGGCACAGGAGCAAAATGAATTCAGAAGTCGGCAGAAACAACATTTCTGCTCATGTAAAGAAACATGCAGCCAAAGCAATTAGGATTGACTACATCATGCAGCAAGATAATAAGTGGAAGGTTTTAGATTAATTAAGTCAATCTCCAGACCTAAACCCTTTGGAGCATTATTTTTACCTGCCAAAGAAGAGACTGAAGTTCGACCAGCACATCTGAATAGATTGTGGTAAAAGTACCACTGCATAATAATTCCAACAGCTTCATGCATCCTCTTTTCCGGGCCTCCATCAAACACACATAAGCCAGATGTGGCAAATGCAGTAGAGTTTTCTCCTCAAAATATTCATGATTTCATGGACAATAGCCATGACTCCATTTGGAAGAGATCTAGCTAGAAAAGCCATGGTTTGACATGAAAAACAACAACAACAAAGAAACAACAACTGTTCTGTCACTAAGTCTCAATTTGGACCCGGAGGAAGCAATAGGCCGCAGGCTTACAGTATTTCAAAGCAGACTTGCTGGTGTCAGAGCCTCTCCTCAAGTAAGACAGAGGGGGCATGAAATATGGTGTTGAACTTTGTGTTTGACCCAAAGGGAAAGACAACACTTGAACATGAACTATGAGCTGGCCATCAGCCTAAATGGAAATCAGGACGACAGATTAA
Source organism: Phycodurus eques (assembly GCF_024500275.1). Taxonomy (NCBI): domain Eukaryota; kingdom Metazoa; phylum Chordata; class Actinopteri; order Syngnathiformes; family Syngnathidae; genus Phycodurus; species Phycodurus eques. The sequence goes on from NC_084531.1 coordinate 15,975,448, forward strand.
AGTTAATTTATCATCTTGAAGGATTTACACCGATACCTCTTCCATCACTGCTATATGGGTAGGGATTTTAGTGTCATACATCGTTAGATCACCAATATAACATCCACATGTCACCGTATGAGTCTCCCGTTGACAAACAATCTCCATACTAAAACCCTTCAGATCAGGCAAAAAATAAATCAAAGAACTGGTGTTAATTTTCACGCTAGCTTTGAGCCAGCAAATAGTAGTCTGCACCACTGCAAATTGCAACTATTGTACCCGTATTATCAACATTTTAGCAAAATCTTCATAATAATTAGAAATCATATTGTAAAATGTTTGTAATGGCTCGTAAAGATGAAAACCATTTGAGGCTAGACAGAAACTAGTTTTACAAATGTAAATGAATGTCCTCTAAATGAGGCGTCCGCTGTATACTTTTAAGAGTAGTAAGCATTTATTGCTTTTGGATCGCTAAGTGTTCCCTTTTCTGGAAAAGTTTGAAAACATTACTCTCCACATTTAAATCAAAAATAAAAATAAAAAAAGTCATTTGTTTGATTCATGTCTGACGCAGTTTGAAACAATTAAAGTCCATCCATCCATCCATCCATTTTCTGAGCCGCTTCTCCTCACTAGGGTGAGCCTATCCCAGCTATCATCGGGCAGGAGGCGGAGTACACCCTGACCTGGTTTCCAGCCAATCGCAGGGCACATACAAACAAACAACCATTCGCACTCACATTCACACCTACGGGCAATTTAGAGACTCCAATTAATGCATGTTTTTGGGATGTGGGAGGAAACCGGAGTGCCCGGAGAAAACCCACACAGGCACGGGGAGAACATGCAAACTCCACACAGGCGGGGCCCCGCGGGGATTGAACCCGGGTCCTCAGAACCGTGAGGCTGACGCTCTAACCAGTCGTCCACCGTGCCGCCACAATTAAAGTCGAAAGTATCAAAATCATTAGTTACAGTACATAATGAACAAAAATGTTGGTACACTTCTGTTGAAGAAAGAAAAACCCACAATGGTCACTAAAACAACAAACGTTATAATACATGTTTTAAATGTAATATACAAGTTTACTGTAAAAAAACTAATAAAACTTGCCCAGCCAAAAATGATGGTACCCTTAACTTAATAACAGTATTTTGTTGCAAGGTTTTTATCCTGTGAGATGACCCATCACCAGTGCTCGAAGTTTACCGATTCCCGATTGCCTGAGGCAATTAAAAAATATTCACGTGCAAGCTAGCAAAACATACAACATTCCCCATCTGGCAAGCATATGAAAAAAATGATTGTCGTATGTAGGGATGTCACAATATTCACGATATCGCAAAATTCAAAGTGCCTCGATATCGTCGTGGCCTTGTCTCGGCATAAAATAATGAGCCGTTGTGCTTAAAACGTAGTTGCGTGCTGTCTATACAAAGCCAAGCCGCTTAGCCAGGCTACTAGAGCACTTCATTTCCTCATTTCACCCGATTGGACGCGTAACCCATGTGATCATGTGCGGACTAGGGCTGCAGCTATTGAATATTTTAGTATTCGAGTAGCCTAGTAAATTATTTTATCGAATAATCAAGTATTTGGATAAATTATATTTTTGCTTGGTTAAAGACCAATTATGAATACACAAGAAAAAAATACGCCTTCACTTAAAAATGAATGACAAATTGTTTTTCTTTTTTAAACAATCAACTGTTTTATTTATTAAATTCACATGAGCAGCAAACTATTTTCTTGTCTAGACATATTTTCAGTGAGGCAAGAAAACATAAATTTCTGTTTAAACTCAGCATTTTTTCTTCTTTACATTAACATTTCCTGTAAGTATAAAAAACACATTAGGGATTAAAAAAAACAAAAAAAAAGGCATAAGGAGCCTGTTGTGCAACTTCACTTGAGCAGCTAAAATTTTAGGATGTGACAGAATAATACAGAATGTTAGTGGCTGTGCGTTTATTATCTTAGACCAGACTAAATAAAATAAAGACACCTCGATAGGAAAAACAAATATTACAACACAAGAACAACGGCAACACAAGAACATCACAAACTTAGAAGCTGCTGTCGGCCACAACTCATGCCAACAGCGTCTTCCCAGACTGACTTTTCCTTACGCTTACGTGACACTGCTCCTCTAAAAGGCGTACACAAATAATTACAGATACAGTATCAAACTCAATCAAACTGGGAGGGCTGGCAGCGAATAAGTTAAATACGCGGATCCCCGAGGCAGAGAAAATTCCTCAAGCATTTTTTGTATTCGAAGGTCTCGAAACATTTGAGTATTCGCTGCAGCCCTCGTCTGTACATCTAAAGAAATACACTGATTGGCTGACTGGCCCATGTGATCGCAGCGTTGCGAGGAGTGCGTTAGCATCGTAACTTGCTGCGGCATACTACAATTGTCAGAGTGTCGTTCAAGTTTGCCACGGGCAAGCAAAATCTTAGGGCACTTGCCCGAAAAACTTCACTTTGAGCCGTGATGGTGTGTTGAGAAGGTTTTCTGACACTGGGCAGCACATTTTGCTTAAGAATGCCTTGACAGTCTTAAGATTTCATTTAGCCATGAACAGATTTAGGACACCCAGCGCCGGATGCAGCAAAGCCGCCTCTGAACATCGCCAAGTCTCCTGCATGGTTCAAGCTTTCTGACAATTGCTTGCAAATTCTTCTCCAAAATGCCTTGATAAGTCTTGAAACTTCATTGTACGCTGCGCAGATTCAGGACACCCAGTGCCGGATGAAGCATAGCAACCCCAGAACATAACCGCACCTCGGTCTCACCTTCAGGCTTTCTGACGCTGGGCAGCACTTTTTGCTCCGTAAAGCCTTGATAATCTTATGATTTAAGATTATCATCGTACCCCGCACAGATTTAAGACACCCTGCAAAGCAGCCCCTGAACATAACCGAGCCTCCTTTATGTTTCACAGTCCGTAGTGCAGTGTTCTTTTCTTTGTACGACAACAAAACAATTTGAACTGCATGAATGAAATAGTGTTGCTGAGGTCACCGCATTAAAATACAACTGCAACGCTAATTTGAGTCATAGGATTGTTTCGCATTTGTTTCTTTAGTTTCCACTTGGGCTACCATCCACCTTATTTCACTCTCATCCCACACATACTCACGTTTAACATTAATTCACTATTCAAATTATCCATGACATTCCAGATGAAGACATTAAGGTGGCATGCCCCTCCACAATGGTGAATTGTGTGTGTAGAAGGCAACAACAGCAAAGATGTCTGAGTAACAATGATTTGGCTACTTTGGCAGATTAGATTTTTCAAATAAGATCAAGCGGAACGTCGGATTTCCTTGCGGGGAGCTGAAACCTTCGTCCGGCTCCATTGTGCAGCTGGCCTTTTTTTCCCCCTCTATCTCTTCTTCGACACAGGGATAATCTGCTTCAAATGACACCATATTGTTGATAGCAGAGAGGCTTTCATGTGGCTGATAAAAGACACAGAGAGCCAGTGTTCCAGCCGCGGGGATTGAGAGGAGAGTACCATTACGCTTCTTCATCTCCATAAAGGACACAGTCAAGCATTTACCTCTCAGGACCGTGGGCTCCGGCAGCCTCAAGGCAGAAGCAGTCGAGTGCAGAAGGCCGCTTCATTCGGACTCAGCAGGCTGAATGTGTCGAGTCGTGGCAGTCAGCAGATTCGCTTTTGTTGTCGTCAACTCGGTGCCCGCTCGCGTTAAACTCGCCGCCATGAAAGAATTCGAGCTGGCATTAGTTTTACTTCGTCACTTTGAAATCCAAAAGCCATAACCATCTGTCTATCTCGCTCCAGAGGTTCCCGCCAGCAGAACCAGGGACGGATTTGTCTTTTTTTTTTTTTCTCCATTTCTACTCCAAGAGTGCACTGAAGTTAGTGCGGGCTTATCTCTGCGGCACTCATGCAGAAACTGGACAGGCTGGCGGTTATCGCAACTGAATATTAATGTTCCTTAATTATCCTGCAGGGGAGATATCAGCCTCAAACATCACTGATGGGAACGCTAGACTTGCTGGAGCGTTCGGCGGAGCATTTTAACAGCTCATCCTTCATGGCGGGCAAGCTTGGGGGGGTTGGTGGGGGCCGGGAGGGGCATTACAAGCTCCTGCTTCCACCAAGTAAAGTGGAACCTTGAAGTTCAATATTGTCAACTTTCAAAACAATTTATCCAACTAAAATCAATTATATACAATTGTTTACCTTCTGATCATGTGTCAAGCATAGTCCGCTAAACTGCAAGAGAAGCGAACGTAGCACACAAAATGTATAGCACAAGTCACAGATAAAATCCAAAATCAACGTCCTTGTTTCACAAAAAGCTGATCAGTACTGGCTTCTACTGTGAGTCCTTTCAAAGCAACGGCAAAGAAACAAAAATGGGAAATAGAAACCAGCCGATCAAGAGCACAACAACCACTAAGTCGGACACACACAGGACCTATTTCTCAAACAAGAGTGGTCCAACTCCAAACTGGACAACTTTTGAATAGTTGCCTACATTCTCCAGTTGTTTTATGGCTGCACTTTAACAGGCGAGGCTGAATGCATTCAATTCACAACATGACACACACAGGGCATATTTTTTAAAGAAAATATATAGACAAACTCCAAATTTGAAAACGTACGAGCTGTCTCCTGCATTTTAGTTGTATTGCTACACTATAGCAGGTGGGGCAAAACACAAAGTTCACACATCCACTGACCAGGACACACAAGGGTCATATTTTTTAAAAGTAGCATCCATTTTTCCAGGTCGTAGAAGTGGTACTTGATTGACAGTTGACAGTTGAATGAGTTGTGGTTTCAGCTCATTTAGCGGACAGACCCACAGCGTTTGAGTGCGGGCGTAACGACTTGATTTCTCAAGATTTTGAAGCCTAACTTTATATATTGCCGATTGTTTATATTATTCAAATTTTGCAGCGATGTTAACAACCCTCTTCTCTGTGATGTGTTAAATTTAGAAGACATAATGTGCTTAATTTCACTTTACAGGGACTTTAACCGTCTCTTGTGTTCCAGTTTAAGGGTTGCACTTTAGCAGGCGAGGGTGGATACATGCGATTCACTCACCCACTAACCAGCCCACACACTTCCAAGTAATATGTTTACAAAGCAGGCCAGGATGAGCATCATGGCTGAAAAAAGCTTTTGTATGCGCCGAAAAGACAGAGAGGATGACCCCCTTCCCACTTAGCAATCTTCATTAAAGCCTCGGGGAGAACACAGAGAGCTGCTGGCCAAATGATGAGGCTATCCAAAAACCTCCTGTAAGTACAAGAGAGCGAGCAACACTCACAAAGAAACACACACACACGTCAACATCTCTTCTCCCGCTGTAAAGGTCCTAGTCAAAGGTGCAACGATCGTCTAATTGCACATTTGATACAGTCATGAGCCTCTGAATGGGAACTGCAAATGCATTGCTAAAGATAAAAAAGCAATAAGAGCGCACGTAGCGTTTTCTCCGCAAACACACATGGCGGAACCATTGGCATTCAAATGACGGGAGTGTATTTTCCAGCTGATATACTTTAAACAAGATAACCATCAGCAAAGGGAAGTGGGGTATACATTTCATTGAGCCCAACAATGATTGTTTTATTCATTATCCGCAAAGAAAAGAAACTGAATATCAGATGGTATTATCTTCATAATTTATATGCTTTGTGAAGCGCTTTATTTTTCAGAGATTTGGGATTCGCCTATGGCCCTCTACTTATAATGATATTATCGACTATAGCTATGCTCGCTTTTTGAGACCTAAGAAAATGATCATTTCACTACGTCAGTCGTTGTGTATTTTAGGGCTCCACTCTGATGATCTTTCTTTTTCATTAAAGTAAAGAACTTGTTCCATCATCCCACACGGTCTGATTTGGCTGTCATGAACCTGATTTATTATTTAAAGTTACTGGTCGGTCTACAGGTCAATTATTAGAAACAGCCCGACTGACTGCTGGTGAGGTCACTGGTTGTCATATAATCCGGTAAGTGATGAGAACTTTCTAGAAAACCTAATGTGGCTTCCTGTCTTCAATTTCCCAAATGGATTCCACCTGATTCTCTCTGCATCTCTAACGCAGTTTCTTCAAACTCCAGCACCCTTGTTTGCAAAACTCCATTCCTCCCCAATTTGAGGAGACGCCAACTCCTATTTACTGCGGTAAACGTTTCACTACATCAGGCGTCCAGCTGCTGCTTTAACGCCTCACCTGCCAACGAAGAGCCTCTTTGGGAAAGGATTAAGACTTCTTCACGTATTGCTTTAAAATGTTGTGTTCTTGTTATTTAGACACTGCTGAGTTTCCCTTCCAATTCAAGTCTTCTTTATTCAGTCAGGCAGGTAAATTGTGTCGAAGTGGTTTGTGATAATCGGGGTCAATGTGTTTTTGCACATTTGGGGTTATTTCCTCAAGTGAGAGCATTCGCTCGAATGCTCTCAATGTAGCTAATGGGGGGAAAAACACTGCTGTAATATGTATGCTAGGCCAGTGGTTGTTGATGTCACTTTGTAAAGAAACTCTACACAAAATCATAAAGATCATCCAATTTGGAAAATTGTTTTTCACCTATCGACGGCTCTCTGGTATTCCTGTTGGTTACGCGTGCCAATAATACGGTTATTAAATTCAATAAAGACTCCCTGAAGTGAATTCATAGATTTGTTTATAAATACATTATATATATGTTTTAAAATAATTGCTGAGAAAGTGCAAAAACTGAAAACTACGTATGTAGGGCTCTACGTATGTAGAGCCCTGCTAAAACAGGGCCCAGTGAGACACTTCACCATCCGGCATGAGCCACCCCTCCCCCACTATGTAAGACCTTGAGACCCTTCATTCTCATCAGCGGTTATCTGGCACAATTGCGATGTGCATTTATGTATCTGACTATGCCCACACCACGAAAAATGCAAATTCACTTTGGATATTCCACCGGTGTGGCCATTTTAGAGCTCTTTGTTGTTGGCTGTGAGTGCACACGTCATGCAAAGAAATGCACATTTAACGGTGAGAAAGGTGGACGCTCCACAAGATGAAAAGAAGGGGAATCAATAAAGTAGACTTGACAACCAGCGTGTGGACTGGGGATTTTTGCTGGTTTGGCCGCTTGAGAGCGCCTCGTTGTCGGCTGTGAGTGCACACACATCACGGTGAGAAAAACGGAGGAGCAAGGGCAAAGAGGATTTTTTTTAAAAGTCCAACTTGACAGCCAGCATGTGGACCAGGGTTTGCGCTGGCGTGGCCACTTTGGAGTGCCTCGTTGTCACCGCGTGGAAAAGCCCCATGATGACCCAGTGCCAATATTCCAGCTACCGGAGGCTTTAAGCGTATATATTTTTGCAGCTCAAGCATGTACTGTAGTTGTGTTTCGGCATAAAAAAGATGCTAGATGAAGTAGCATCCATTTTTCTAGTTCGTAGTAGAGATATTTGATTGAAAGTTGACAGTTGAGCGAGACGTGGATTTAGCACATTCAGCAGACACATCTGAAAAGCAGAGCTAACAGCTTTATTTTTCACGATTTTGAAGCCTCATTTTATATTCTTGAAGATTTTTTAACAATTAAAAATTGCCAGGGTTGTTAGCAACACTCTTCTTTGTGGTGTGTAAAATTTACCAGGGATGTCCAGATCCAACTTTTTCAATTCCGATCCGATACCGATATTGCAAACCTTGAGTTTTGTCCAATACCGCTATCGTTCTGATCTGATTTCAGCAATAAGCAAACATAATTTACTTATTTTGTAGTATGGAATGTTGTAAAAGGCTTGATCAAGTGATATTACTCAAACAGAGAACAATAATCAGCAACAGGAGGTATGAGGAAAAACTGACCCATTTATTATTAACAAATGAGTTACATACTTGCTGTTAACATCTTGACCTCTGAGGGGCAGTATGGTGCAATGAGATACATACTTGCGGTAACAATGAAAGTAGAAGAAGTCACGATCAAATATTGTTATTATAACTAACTTTTCACAGTTTGAAAAATATATGCCAGATAGTATTGTTATAGTGCCTGTTGTATGTGTTTATACAGCATGTGTGTACCAATATTAATTATTTTGAGATATAAGTTAGCTTGTCAATGGTGTTTTTCTTTCACTGTGTGTTAGCTTTAAGCTAGCGATTTTTGCGAACAAAAATGAAGAAAGAAACAGTATGTGATGTATTTTAACATTCAATGGGTGTAATTCTTTTGTTGTTTAGTTTTACAGTAAACTTAAACTGGAGTGACAATAAATGACTTTAAGCAATCAACATTCACTCTTACTCCTTGCTACTATGTTAGCACCTTAGCAACCTCATGTGTGATCACAGGGGCTCTGCATGCCATCCGGGCGCTGCTGGATAAAAGTTCTGCGGCGGAGCATGAAATTGACTGCTTGTATAAGAGTGGTAAAATCTGAGATTTTGTATCCAGTCAGATCTGAGCCTTCTTTTTTTTCCTTCTTTTTTTGCTGACATGGGACCGATTTCCAATCTCAACGATTGGATTTGAAGATTTATTTTCCCTTTACAGGGACTTTAAGTGGTGAACCTTTTGTTTTTAGTGATTGATACTGTGAAAATTTTGACAATTCCACATAGTCTTCAGTTATCAGATCTTCAGGGGCTCTGTTAACTTGAATATCGCCCCCAAAGTACTTCCATTCCTCTGCCCATACATGTTGAAGCAAACCTCCATATTTAACTGAATAAATCATGCTTATGTCTTTTTAAGATTATGGACCATTTGTTCAGTAGCCCTCCCACTCACACCGACTCCTGTGTGACTTGTACCGGAGAAGCAATATATCCAGAGGCTGAACCCAATGAGAGACTATTTTGTCCCACTCACTTACTCTTTGTGACCCTTCTTTCCTAGTTATAATATGGTTTTATAGACACTGGGAAAACAAACCTATAGAAATTTGAATATGAGATAGCACAGAAAAACCTTTGGAGAAAATAAACCAGCAGACAGAAGGCCAATGTAGTGGACAAGAATAAATTATATTTACAAGCCAGTGAGTCATTAAATCCCACTTGGACGGTTACATCATTGATGGCTGAATGAATGTATTTGATTTAAATATGGGTATAAATCTCCCCCTCCCTTAGGCGTCACCTTATCGTGGTGGAGGGCTTTGTATGTCCCAATGGTTCTCAGAGCTAAATTGTCTGGAGCTTTTGCGCCCCTGGCAGGATCACCCAGGGCAAACAGGTCCTAGGTGAGGGACCAGACAAAGCACATCTCAAATAACCCCTTATAATGATTAAAAACACATGGACCTAACACCTTGCCCAGACACAGGTCACCACCACCCATCTAAAGCAAAGCCTAGTGCCTAGTGGCCGAGTAACCTGCACCCATGGGGCCCAGCCGGGCACGGCTTGAAAAGGCAACGTGCCTTCTCATGGACTCACCACCTGTGGAATGAGCCAAGTGGGTTGGGTGCAAAATGAGCTGGGTGGCGCCCGAAGCTGGCGACCTTGGCGGTCCGAACGCTGGCTACAGAAGCTGGTTCTCGGGGCGTGGAATATCACCTCTCTGGCAAGGAAGGAGCCCGAGCTGGTGTCCGAGGTTAAAATGTTCCGACTAGATATAGTTGGGCTCACCTCAACACACGGCTTAGGCTCTGGTACCAGTCCTCTTAAGAGGGGTTGGACTCTCTTCCACTCGAGGGTTGCCCAAGGTGAAAGGCACATACTTCTTGCCCTCCAGCTCAGTGCCTGTACGTAAGGGATTTCACCCTGGTGGACGAGAGTGTAGTCTCCCTCCACCTGTCGGTCGGGGGGCGGGTCCTGACTGTTGTATGTGGCTATGTAACCAAACAGCAGTTCAGAGTACGCACCCTTTTCGGAGGGGGTGCTGTAGAACACTCCCATTCGGTCCTCCCTCATTCTGCTGGAAGACTTTAATGCTCACGTTGGCAATGACAGTGAGACCTGGAAGGCCATGATTTGGAGGAATGTCTCCCCGATCAGAACCCAAGCGGTGTTCTATTATTGGACTTTTGTGCTTGTAATGGATTGTTCACAGTGAACACCATGGTCAGACAAAATGGTGTCCACGTGTGCACTTGGCACCAGTACACCCAAGGCGGCAAGTTGATGATTGACTTTGTGGTCGTGTCATCGGACATGTGGCCGCTTGTTTTGGACACTCGGGTGAGGAGAGGGTCAGCGCTTTCAACCGATCACCACCTGGTGGTCTGTTGGTTCCGATAGTGGGGAAAGATGTCGGTCTGAACTGGCAAACCCAAACGTATCATGAGGGTCTGCTGGGAACATCTGTCAAACGAAACTTCAACTCCTAACTCCGGCAGAACTTCGCCCACGTCCTGTCGGAGGCAGGGGACATGTGGAGTGGGCTATGTTCCGTGCCTCCATTGTTGAGGTGGCAGATTGAAGTTGTGGCCGTCAGGTTGGTGGCTATTCAGGTTGGTGGCTATCGTGGTAGAAATCCCTGTACCCACTGGTGGATACGAGTGGTAAGGGATGTGGTCAAGCTGAAGAGGGAGTCTTATTGGGCCTTTTTGGCTTGTGGGACTCCGGGGGAAGATAAACGGATACCGACTGGCCAAGCGGAACACAGCTTTGGTGGTCGCTGAGCAAAAACTCAGCTGTGGGAGGAGTTTGGTGAGTCCATGGAGAATGATTTCCAGACGGCTTCGAAGAAATTCTGATCCACCATCGGCCGTCTGAGGAGGGGGAAGCAGTGGACCATTAAAACTGTGTATAGTGTTAATATAGGTTAAAAGGTAAATTGGTGGTTAAAAAGCTCCTCTGTGGCAAGGCCCCGGGAGTGGATGAGATCCATCCGGATTTCCTAAAGGCTGTTGGATGTTGTGGAGCTATTCTGGTTGACACGCCTCTGCAGCATTGTGTGGACATCAACGTCCGTGCCTCTGGACTGGCAGACCGGGGTGGTGGCCCCCTTTTTGAGGAGGGGAACCGAAGTCTGTGTTCTAACTGCAGAGGGATCACACTCCTCAGCCTCCCTGCGAATGTGTATTCAGGGGTTCTGGAGAGGAGGGTCCATCTGGAAGTCAAATCTCAGATTCAAAAGAAGCATTGTGGTTTTCGTTCTGGCTGTGGAACAGTGGACCAGCTCTACACCCTTAGCAGGGTCCTGGAGGGTGCATGGCAGTTTTCCCAACCAGTCTACATGTGCTCTGTGGACTTGGCTTACGCGTTCAAACCTGTCCCAAAGGGGTATTGTGGGGATTGCTCCGAGTACGGGGTAACCATTATGAGAGTTTGGTCAGCATTGCCGGCAGTAAGTCGGATTTGTTTCCAGTGAAGGTTAGAAAACACCCAGGCAGCCCTTTGTCACCGATTTAGTTCATAACCTTTATGGACAGAATTTGTAGGCGCAGCGAAGGCGTTGGGGAGGTCTGATTTTGCTCCCCCCGGAAGGGCTGGAAGTGGCTGAGCAGAGGGAAGTATGGGCTTCCTTGCGAAAGCTTTCTGCCCCCCATGACCGGACCCTGGATAAGTGAATGAAGATGGATAGAGGGATGGATGATATAAATCTCCCCAAACACTTCATCAAAATTAAAAAAGACTAATGAATCAGACGCTTCTTCACTGCTTTACTTTCTGTTTCAGTCTTGCATATTTTACAGGGGCAGGAAGAAACAGGAATTTAACAGCATTCTGTCGGGGAAATGTTTTTGGTGTCACAATTACAGTACAAAAAAAAAGAAAGAAATTGGGACACTCTAATGATCAACTACACTCTGTCAGCACAATGAGGCAAAACTATTCTTAGACAGGAGAGCATCAGATGTACAAATAGGAAATCCACTAAAATAAACTTCAAGTGCCAATTCTGCACAGGCAAAGAAAGATGACTGATTCTCTTGGCAGAGTTACATTCTATCAGCATTTGTTTTGACTTTTTGTGTTAGCACAGCAGATCATGAGATTAAAGCACCAAGT